>NC_065507.1:41109735-41139432 GCF_006386435.1 Epinephelus moara | reverse complement strand
TTTGTCTGTTCCTCATCCTATAGCACATTCCATACATTTAAGGGGATTTTCCTTATTTTGATATAATCAGGGATAGAGCTTACAGTTGACTCCCAAATGATGAGAAATAGATAACTGATTCACCATCAACTGCATTCACTTAATAGGTTTCCTCATCTCCACTGAACTGATGGATTTGCTAAATGTCATTTTCTACAATCAATAGATAAATGTAATGTGATTATTTCCTATAAACTGATCATTTCAGAAATGTCAAAATCTACAATCAGTTATGTGATAAATGCCATGATTCACATAAAATAGTTTGATTAAAGGCATCATCTGAAATGTACATAGGAATCAGTAGATAAATGTGATAAATAGTCTATCACTAATATTAATTTACACATGTGGTGAATTTCATCAGGCGTACTTGAATTGTTAGATTTAATAGGTGTTCTTAGATACATATATTTTGTCCCTTTGTTGCGGGATTTATATAACATAATATTATGCTGAAATACTGAATTTTCTTTGTCACTTACACATTTAGCCTGTCGGCAATATTCCGCCACGCCACCTCCTTTGCTTTATTAATTGCTGCAGTATTGCCTTTTTCGTAATTATGTCCTTATAGTCCTCATACACTTCCATAAGGAGCATTTGCTCTGCCGCAGAAAAAGCCTCCGCTTGCTCCTTTCCTTTGCTTTTTTGACATTTTGCAACATTTTCGGCACTCGATTAGTGTGGGCTTTCTATTTTCCCTGGGTGTGTGCATGAGTTGAGGCTTATCGGGTGAGGCTTGAATTAGCATCAATTGGAGCCAGCTGATTTCACTTGATGGAACAGGTTGGTGCTAGATTGGGAGTTGGCGTTCAGTCAAACTTCAAGATTACACCTTAGTCTGGATATTCTTAGCTACGATGATGGAATACCCCCTTGGTCAATACCAGCTCACAATTTGTTTTTATTTACCATTCAGCACTCCCAAGAGCATTGTGCAATATTATGTTGAAGCTGGATGACAATGTTTGATCCCTTTTTACAAGGCTTAAATGCTGAGTGTGGCGTATTTTTGCAATTTGTGTTTTCATTTGTCTAAACCTCGTCTAATCTTCTGTTCATCACTGCTTTGCCATCAACATGTGGCTCTGCCTACATTGAAAAATTCAATGATCTCTGTGGCCTACAAATGCTCATGTCAATTCATCTGTCTTTGTGTATTCTCACCATTCTGTCTTTCCTAGCTCCCTTCCACCTCCTCTTCCTCCTGCTCTCATCTCATCCATCTCAGCCCATGACAACAGATCAGCCAACATGGCTTTCTCATCTCGCTTTTCCTTCTGGGAGCAAAAGGGAAGTCTCATTTGGACATTTCATAAAGCACTCTTACACTGCATGGTCCTACAGTGTTTAACACTGTGTATTAACGTGTGTTTTAACATACGTGTGGCCTTTGCTTGCATCACACTAAGAATTTGATGGCTTTCACAATCAGGTATAAGCATATGTTATAGTAGCTGTGACTTTGTACCACCTTTGCCATTTGACGGCATTAACCAATGCAATTTTAATGCATTTTTTAGTTGTTGAATTAATTGGAAAGAGTTTTTGCATTTAAAGAAAGATTCTGATGTTCAGAAATTGGTTTCATGCCAAAGATCAGAAAATTTGCATGTTCTAAAATTTGCACGGTGTGTGATGGACAACAGCTAATGTTGAGGTTTTGATCTAGTTGTCTTTTTATATCAACACATTTAGATCAAAGAAGATAACAAGCCAGGAATCAAAAGTGTAAGTAAAAGTTGTCCTCTTTACTTGAGATCATTACAACCACTGGCAGGTGAAGTGAACAACATTGATCATCTTTTAACAATGCCATGTTCTGCTGGGAAACCTTTGGGTGCTGGCATTCATGTGGATACCACCTGACATGCTCCACTAACCCTTACACCGTCACAGACCAAGTACACCCCGCTCATGGCAACTGCACTCCCTAATTGCAGTGAGTATCGTGACAAAGAGCTCAAAGCATCAACCTGGCCTATAAATTCTCCAAATCCCAATTTGATAAAACACTCATGGGATGTGGCGGTACCCCACCTCACAACCCACAGGACCCCAAGGATTGGCTGCCAAGTCACGGTGCCAGACACTGTCCCCAGAGGCCCTGTGTCCATGCCTCAGCAGATCAGAGCCAAGTCTGATTCACGGTGGGGCTTCTGACCTGGCAATGCATGGACACAGGACCTCTGGGGTACTGCCAGGTCCCACGGATGCTTTTGTGATCTGGGGACTTAAGAGGTCAGGTCAGGTCGGGAAGTGCAGCTGCCATTAGGGGGATATTTGGTTTGTATTTGAGTTTGGTTGGGTTGTGCTTGTCAAGTGGCATCCACATGAATGCCAGGACCCAAGGTTTTCCAGCAGAACATTTCATTGCAGCGAGATGATCAATAATAATCACTTCACCTGTCAGTGGGTGTAATGTGTAGGTTGATTGATGTATATGATAGTAGGAGTCATGTTAAAGCTGGGTTCAGTCCAGGTCCAGTGATTTATATAGCCTAGGTGTACACAAAGTCCAGTTTCTTATTGTATTGTTTATGTGTATATATAGATACACACAAACATATATATATATATATATATCCTGAACCTCTCACTTTTTTTTCTGTGAGGATTGCTTGTGTTAGCGTTCAACGTGGGTTTCAGAAAAACACACTTGTGGGGCGTCGGTAGCTTAGTGAATAGTGCCGGCGCCCCATGTATAGAGGCGATGCCTCGCTGCAGCGATCGCGAGTTCGACTCCGGCTTGCAACCCTTTGCTGCATGTCGTCCCCCCACTCTCTCTGTCTCCCCATTTCACACTCCTGTATATTAAAGGAAAAAAGCCCAAAAAATAATCTTTAAGAAAAAAAAGAAACAAAAAAAAAAAGAAAAACACACTTGAACACATGACCTGATGGCTGCCACCTGTACATAAGTAGGTGTATGTTCATGATTTAAAAGCTACCTTTTTTGGTTCATGTCTGAACAACTTTCTTTTACAAAAAATGTTACCAAAAAAAGAAAAGAAAAAAGGACTTCACACCGCAGAACCCGAAGTCTTGTTTTTGAAAATCAGCAGACAAAACATAACACATATATGAGCATCAGTAGTGCTATTAAGTGAAAATGCAACACATTCCATTAAATCAAAAGCTGGTTGTATAAGTGGTTCTTGTGTGAGGCCCACTGACTTTCTGGGGATAGTAAATTAGTAAAACTGCATTAAAGCATTTTTGTAATGAGTTAAAACTCTGTCTGGCCTAAGCCACTTATGGAGGGGTGCTCTATCTATAACAGCTATGGACATGTGCTGAGAATGACTTGTGATTGTAAGAATATCTTCATGACATACTGTAGGCAACATTTGGTACTAAGTTTGAACAAATGGCCCCTCAGACAGTTTGAGGCATTCTGGCTTATTTATAGCATCTTAAGTACCCTGCAAACCTTCCTTGAAAATACCTATTGTGGGATTTCATGCTTATGTAACTAGTCAGTGATGAGTATAGTAAGCAGCTAGCTGTTCAGTCCTCTTCTGCACATCCAGACATTTTGTGGTTTTGGCTCAAAAGTTGTCATATTTTGGAGTTGTACTCAGAAAGGTACCAAATCTTGAGGCAAATTTGTGATTTGTCTTTGCCTGATTTTATGGGTAAAGCTGAAAGACACTAAACAATTAATTGCATTAATGTTAATAGCTTTGTTTGGGTTAGTGTAAGACTTAAACTCTTATTTCTTACTAGGTCTTACTATTTAGACATATTCAGCTCAACATAACATACCAACATTTTGGCTATTTACAATAAAAGACCTGATGCTTGGATTTTCCTTTATTGTTGACATCCTTATACCTTCTTTCTTTCCTCTCTACGAGTAGTCAGACAGTGAAGGGCTGCCCAGCCGGGCCAAGTCAGTGCCAGCTCTAGACCCTGGCAGGGGGTTATTCCGGGCAACAAGTCCACCATCAGTTTCCCCCACTGGGACAGTAGGCCGGGTCAGGAGTCCTTCCCCACCTAAAGTCAAGACACCTGTTAAAGTGCCAGAACGCTTCAAAAGCCCAGAGCCACTGTCAAAGATGGCAGAGCAATTTAGGGGTCCTGAACCACCACAAGCTCCTCTGAGCCCAGAGCCAATTGTGAACAGCGAACGAGAGCAAAATGGCATAATGGGCAAAAGAGTGATCAACGGTACAACCAACAGTGATGGCAAACTTTCAGGCAACAACCAGATGGATACTTCAGAGGACAAGGGTCTGACACGTAAGAAAGTAGTAAAGGTGGTTCGTCGTGTTGTCAGGAAGGTCATGCCCACAGAAGAGGACGAGGCTTCTGTGCCTTCACAACCATCAGACAAAGCTCCACAAGCAGCCAAGCCTGTTGCCGAACCAGTTAAAGCAGTGCCAGCAGCCACATTAGCACCAGCTGCAGTCTCTAAGGCCCCCATGTCAGGCTTCTCTTTTAAACATGACGTCATCAAAACTGAAGACAAAGATGACATCTCGCGAGGACTGTCAAACCTCATGGTCAGAGGCAGGACAAGGGAGCCCCGCCCAAGAATATCCAAGGATGAACGAGCAGAAAAAATAGAGCTGGAGAGGAAAAATGAGAAGAAAGAGGAAAAAGTTGTTGAGCCAGAGGAGATAAAAGAGGAGAAGAAAGAGGATAAAGCCACTCTAAAGCCACAGGAGGCCAAACCTGCAAGCTCTGGTCCAGTTAGACAGGATGTCAAATCTCCTGCGGTTGCTGTAAAGCAGGCTGGCAGCACAGCTTCTGAGCGCTTAGCTCCAGTGCCTTCCAGATCAACTCATTCCAGACCTGCATCCCTCCCACAAGTTGTTGGCTTTATCCCACCTCCCAAGTCCTCGCCCATGTCTCCGCCTCCTGGCTTCATACCTGCACCCAGACCAACTACTGCCAAAAAACCCACCACTACAAATCCTCCGTCTACCACCCCAGCAGCCCAAAAATCGTCGTCCCACCCTCCTCCATCACGTTTCATCCCTACTCCTAAACCCTCTCCACTTGCAACTCCTGTGAGCCCTGATCCTCCCCGTCCCGATCCTAGTCCACTGTCTCCCCCTCCGGGAGTCATTCCCATTCATCAAACTGCCATCATTCAGGAAGAGGTATACTGTCCACACTTCGCATGTCTGGTCAACATTTGGGACATTGGTGTGGAAAGTGCATGGCCATTTGAAATGCATGTTTGAAATAAAAGAGCACTGTGGAGTTTGCTTGCAGAAACCACATATGTGTGTATCCTTAGTGTGGCATGGTTTTGGAGTCATTTAATAGCCATCGTAAACAACGTACAGAATATAAAAAGGAACACAAAATATTTTTTCTAACCTTTTAGAATACCTAGGGAAAAGGTCACCTGAGAATACTTTATCTTTTCAGCAGCTGTCAACATGGCCAAAGACCTGGCGGTGATGTCATTCAGTTGGTTTGTTGTCCATTGGTTCAGCTGCCCAACGCTTTAGTCCAGAACAGGAAAGGCTTTCAACATCCATGAGTATTATGTTTGGACGTTTATACTCAGTCCCCAGTGGGAAAGTGACCATGTAGTCAATGCTTTGCATTTGCCTGACAAGGTAAAAGTCAGTAATGAATCAAGTAAAACAAGATATTTGTTTCAGGTCAGGCTGTTGCTGTACCACTTGGGCTTAGCTGAGTCAAGTCATAAAGATGCTGATTTTTGAACATGTGCTAAACCAAGCCCAAGATATGACTAAACTGCCATTAAATATGGTGTATTGGTGTTCCCCAGAAAATGGTTTCTCTGTGGTTTTGGTCGACCTTTCGACCTTTTCTGTGGTGCTACAATCAGGTTACAATTTCCTCTTGACCAGTATCTCTTTAAGTAATGGCTGGGGTGCCATGAACTTTGCTGGTAACACTTTTGCTCCCAAGGGCATAAACATTTTCCAGTTTTAATTACTGCCCTTAGGGCAAACTTTACAGACAAAACTGTATGTTTTATGTTGTGTCTGACACATTCTGTCAGTGTGTGTGGCTTTAGACTTTTGGTCACAAGTTCTTTTTTTTTTGTCTTTTGTTTGTGAACACAGAACAAGTCATGTCATTTTGTTTTACAAGTCCTCTATTGTTGAGTACCTTGGTCCTGGGCACCTCAACATTGGTTGTTTAGGAGTAGAAAGTATTTATTTACTTCCTGACCATAATTTCACACTCTTGTGACCTATCAGTCACAAACCCCTTTATTTATTGGTATTCTCTTAACCTGCTAGTTTCCTCAAAAACTGTCAAAATAGCAATTTGTTTATTTGTTGGAGACTATAGAGGTTTTGCAGATTTTAGAAGCTTGCTCTAATTGAGAGCCTTGAAACCATCTCTGTGTAGTCTACTATGAAAACAGGGAGGACAGTTGCTACTTTTTTTAGCAATGAGATCTCACATAGCCAAATGTCACTCTGAAGCCTTGTTTACAAAGGCAGAGTCCCACCTGAGAATCCCAAAGCTACTGCTTCAGTAGCCTGGTATGTCCAGTCATCAATAGGAGAGCCATGTAGAGCCAATTACTGCAGTGCTGCATTCTGGTCAAGTAACTCAAAGCACAGACATAGTTAGCTTAGCTCTGCAGAAACTTCACAGATGGCAGACTTGGTTCAAATAAAGCTGTTGTTTCCTGGGCTCTTGCTGAATTTGAGCAACAACTGGGTCACAGTTTACTCCACAACACATGCTGCCTCTGACCAGGACAGTAGCTTTAGGAATCTGCTGCTAGATTTCCAAAGCATGTCATCTTTTGCATTAGAGGGATGTATTAGATTAGAAATCCTTTTTTTTTTCAGGAAAGATTTTAACTTCCTTATGACAAATCTTTCTGACATTCTGATAATTCAGCCTCTATGCTTATGATGAATAGTGAGCTGCAGTAAGATCAGGGTTTTGCCCCACAGGACTAAGAGCCTAAGAATGATGATATCTTTCAATATTTTCATGGTACATTAATTTGCTGTGCTGGTTTGTTGCATCTTGTATCTTGCAGATATTCTTCTCTTAACAAGACAATTACAGTTTTGTGTGTTTGTGGCATTAATCTTGTCGTGTGCATGCTGTTTGAAGCTCCTTTGACCTTTTACTCTGGGAGTATTACTAACACGAGCCCTTTTTACACAGAGATGGCGCTATAGAGATGCTTCTTTACTCAGCCTTTGCATTTTCACACAGAACTAGGGATGCGTAATAATGTTTTTTTTTTTGCTGATATTCCATACGCTGATATATCACAACTCATTTGACTGATAATTGATACCAATATTGATATATTTACTTTTTTCCCTGCCTAACTTTAGTGATCATCAAGTTTCTTCTGTAGCAATATTAACATCATATTATGCATGTATACCGTATAAGTGATACAGTAATACAGTATTTTTCAATGTATGTAATATTCATGCATTGTGCAAATTGCGAAAAAGGATGTTAGCCGGTTCTAGTACTTAATTTTAAAGCTGATATTGAACGATACCGGTGACATGCTGATATTGGCATGCATCCCTACACAGAACCAAAATACAGTGGCATCATGCTGCACCAGTGTGTAATGCTAGACAGCATGCTGGCATCGCGGAAGCAAAAGAGGCGTGACAGGCATAACATGTAACACAACAGCGTCAGCTTTCAGTGTACGCATTGGCAATAAAAATGCTATTAACATGGCAATAACAGTCATTTACTGCCTCTGTTATATGGGGGCTGATCTCGTTCTCTGCTCAGAAGGTAACGAGGTCCCAGACCTCATTGTTTTCTCAATTTGCGGCAATTTTCGGCTGCTGCTTTTCTTCGAGTTAGCTGATAACTGCTACCAGCTGCTTTTGAAATCTCCTGGTGGTGGGTCGCACACATATTACATTGTCAAAACGTCGACCCCTTCCCATCCACAGTCCCGTCCTGCTGGCTGTCCCTTTGACACGGATGTCGTTTCGGCGCTTTTACTACCTATCGATGCGGGGTTAAAGCGAGACAACTCTGGCCCTTCCATTCTGCGATTGTTCATTTTACACAGAACAGTGAGGCAGCATAATGGCATGAAATTCCCCCTTTAAAGAGGCAGTGTTAAAAGGTCCATGGTCTTTTACCATCAGATTCTACAATAACCCAAAATGCAATGTAATGTTGATGACAGAAGTTTGAGTGTGCAGAGTCTGCTAAGGGAAACATGAGAAAAGTCAGTCTTTGATTTGTAAGAGGAATACGTCACATATGCACTTTGTAACTTTCTGTTTGTGTGGAGTCATTAGCTTTGCTTCAGCTTTTTCAGTGGGCTTAGTGTCATTATGTTGCTGCTTTGACCTGTAGGAGGAGCCGCTCAGTCCCACCGAGGAAGCGCAGAGACGCCTGATGAGAATCTTCAGTGCCCCAGTAAATCACCCTACTGTTGATGTCTTGTCTGCATGTCTGTCCATGTCAACTTGCACAGATTGTTTAACAGATACGTTTTGTGTCCCTCAACAAAAATGTAGTGTAACGGCACTACAGACCATGGCCTCAGACTTAGTCAAATCCACGCTGCTAATGTTCCCCATCATGAGCTTTACCCAACTTGTTCTGCTACAGGGTTGTTGTATTGTACTGTTTGTTTTCTCCCTCTTAGAGTTAGCTTGCAGAACCTCAGCCTCCCTAACCTAAACAATGGTGGCTTTCCTCAGCTGTTAGCATTAGTCACCATGCCTAAAATGTTTAGTTTATTGGTGTATATTTACAGAGACAACAGAGGAAAGTATTAGAAGGGTGCCCCGCTGACTGGGGCAGAACAGTTGGTCTACCCGTTGTGACTCATGACGGAGTGAAATGTTATCCCCTCTGCTGGTGTCCTGGCTTCAGCACTCTGGCCCTTCCTTCTGTAACTCTGTTTCTCTGGCTGTCATCATGCAACCATGGCAGCTTTCAAAAGTCAAATCTCACTTTTCTAGTTGAATTTTTTTGCCTGCTTTTGTAGACTCACTGGAAAGTTTCACATAGTAAGGATGTCCTGATTAACTATCTTTTTGCCCTGATCCAAGTGCTGTAATATTTGGTTATTATACCGATATCTAGTCCTGTCCAATCTTATATTTATCTAAATGTTGATTGAAATATATGCTGTATCCAGGGTTGGAAATTAGCACCAGCTAAATCGTAAATTATGCATGTGACTGCTAGATTTGCTTCACTTACCAGCTAGAAAACAATGGTAATCTATTGAGTGGCTGATAGATTTTGGAATCTACCAGCCACAGTGGCACGTGGACAAAAAAAAAGGTAAATTTCCAACCTTGACTGTATACAAGCTGTAGCCCATTAAAGGAGCTATATGTAAGAAATCTAAAGCAAATAGTCATAAAATCCTCCTAATATGTCACAGAGACTAAGGAATAATGTTCATATAACATACTGATCTCACCGACAACAATAGTACGGCCAGAATATTCGCATTTAAAAAAATATTTTACGGTCCGCAAATCATGTTTATGTTTTGTATTTGTGTTTTGGCCTGTTGCGCCACCCACCGCCGTCTACCAGTCACACAGTCAGTAGAGTCTCAGCATCAGTTAAAGTTACGACTGAGCTACAGCAGCACGGCAAGCAGCATTAGCAGTGTCCCGGTACACAGCATTAGCAGTCTCCTCCGCTGTATCCCGGCAGCAGCGTTAGCAGTGTCCCAGTACATAGCATTGGCAGCCGGCTTCTCCTCAGCTGTATCCCGGCAGCAGCGTTAGCAGCAGAGAAGCTGGACTTGCTCGAACGGTCCGCTGGAAAACTGAAGATCAAGGACGCGGCGACGCGGCCCTGCCACGGCAGCCGCCCGTGGGCAAACAAATCAGTCTCCAGTGTGCCGCTGTCCAGCAACCTCGAATCTGTAGGGGAGGGGGGGCGGACACGACTCGCGGCAGTATTTTGAATTTGAGTGCAGTAACCGTTTTGGCCACATTCTTACAGATAGCGCCTTTAAAGCTTACATGCCCCTATTTTTATAGGGGCATGTTGTGAACTTGTTTCAAATAGTCTGATCGATTGTAACTGTAAGACTCAGATCATAGCAGTTTCTTTTATCGATGCCGGCATCTTTTTCTGACAGTTGTGCATTGAAAAATAATGACGTCAGACTTATGTATCTACACTGGAAACTTGCAACAAGAAGGAATCATAGAGGGCAGTGGTCCAAGTGTAATTTCATTTCACTAAATAAACAAAAAAAGACAACAGTACTGCTTAAAGGGCCATACATATGCTGAATTTTGAACTGCCCGGAAAAAGCGAGGTTGGGTGCTAGGTGCTACTCTTGTGCCTTTTCTGTGCCAGCTTTCAAAAAACACAAATTTATTAATTTATTGTTTTTAATGTAGATGCGCAGCAGGTGTGCTCAAATGCCAGAGCGACCCCATCACAGTATACACGTGTTCCCGAGAACTTATTTTTCAGGGCAAGATGGGTGTGCCCTGAAATAAAGGGGGCGTACACATGCCACATCTTTAACCACCTGGAAAATACAAGGTTGGATGCTGGGCGCTACTTTTGTGCCTATTCTCTACCAACTTTCTAGGGCGCAGAGGTAAGTTGCATCTGAGATTGCTAAGAGATCATAACCAGCACTGTATCATAGCCTACTTACCAGAAATTCTGAGTGCAGAGCTGATCTTCTTCCAGGCGCTGTTTTGTAAGTGTGTATTAGGCCAAAAATATTGTCCATGGGACAGATGTAAAGCTCTGGCAGCCCTGCACTAAAATGATCAACTTCTTCTCCATAATTATCACAGACTGATATTTACGGAAGAAGGTCAAGATATCAATTGGCAGTGATTGGTTGTTTCTAGTAACATGACATGCACTGCGCGCTGCTGTTTCAAAAGTTGAACTTAGTTTATTTCAGGGCGCAGCCATGGCACCCAAAAAATAGGCACTTGGGAACGCTTGCGCACCGCGACAGCATTGCTCTGGCATTCAAGTACGCCTGCTGCGCATCTACATTGAAAACAATTTGTTTGAGGGTGCAAATAATGCAGCTTGTGTTCTGCCCCAAACAGTGTTCAACTTTTGGAACACAGCAGCGCGGACTGCATGTCATGTGACGAGGACAACTAATTACAACCAGCAGATAATCTTCTCTTCATCCGTAAATATCAGTCTATGACAAATATGGAGAAAATTATGATCATTTTAGTGCAGGGCTGCCAGAGCTTTACATTTGTCCAATAGGCTATGATACGGTGCTTGTCAAGGTTGCTTAGCAACCTCAGACACAACCTGCTGCCACACTCTGGCACAGAAAAAGCACAAGAGAAGCACCCTGTGCCAGACATTGCATTTTCCAGGTATTTAAAGAGTTTGCATGTGTATGGCCACTAAAATGTCTGTAAAATGATAATTTCAAGTAAAGGTGGAAACAACAGTAATATGCTTTTCCTAGGCAACATGGGCTTAAATTTCAGGAATGCCGTGTGTGACACTCAACACACTGCTTCCCAACTGAGCAGCACATCCTTTACCAAGAGTAAATTTTCTTTTATGATAACATTAGTGCTACGCAGGCAGGCTTGGCATAATTTTGACTATCCAGTTGAGAATTTGTTCCAAGTTATCCAACAGTTTTTGCATCGTGTTCAGACTCATAGATAATAAATCAGATTCATTGATGTTGAAAAGCTGCCTACTTTTTTTCCCCACATAGGAAATTGATCAGGAATCAATAAGGGAATCGATAAAGAATCAGACACCATGTTTGGTGAAAGCAACAGTCTGCACCGGCTGCTAATGTGTCACTGGGACAGCTAACAGTAACTTTATACATTTGAACTGATCTGCACTTCCAAAAAACATTGACCTTTGTCACTGTATAGGAATAATTTCCATCCCATGATTACTCATTGCCAAGACATTTCACATGTCCAATACTCTTTCAGTTGTCCATGCTCTTTCTTCCTTGTTTTAATACATTGCATCATCTTCATCCAAAGTTCCATGTTGACCTTGTCTTCTTTTTTCTCCTGTTCTTCCCTTCATTCTCTTCCCCTCTCTCCATACCTCATACATGCTGCTTTTGCTGGTTGTTGTTGTCTGGCTGTGGTTGCTTTGCGGCTAAGCTGGAGCAGACAGTCAGTGTTTCGGCCCCCACCCCTGCGTCCCCACAGCCCCAGGGCCCCCTCCAGGTACCACAGCACTCCAGCCGTCCTCTGGGCCTTCTGGCTGGAGTTTGTACTCGAGTGACTTGTTGGAGTGTAAGGCCTGGAATCCTTCTAACTTTTCCTCCTTTTCCTTGTCTGCAGTATTTCCAACATCTGTATTAGGTTGTGACCAACACAAAAAGCTAAATGGCTGTAAGATTTAATCTGGTCAGCCTCCACACCTGATAGAATAGATAATATGTGGATTTATTTTGTTTTAGCATTGTTAACATGGATTGAATCCAGAACTGCTATTTGAAAAATCAGATTCTTTCTTATTGTAAGCCTTACTGTGAATCCTGGTTGTCATAGCAGGAAGTTTTGTCTCATGGTCTTAATACTTTAAGAGACATTTCATCAAGCTGCAAAGCATGACATTAAAGGAAAACATGGACTTTTACTTAACCAAACTTTAAAAAATGGTCTCAAAGTAACCTCTATCTATGGTGTGGGAACATTAATATCCTACTTACTTAATCTCTGTTTTTCCAGCACAGAGAATGATGTAGGATGTTTTAGCCTAGTTTAAACATTGAAAGAGTATAGGAGTATGTTACTTCTGAGATCTTTGATTGAATGTTGTAACCTAATATGCCAGAAAAAGAAACGCAAGCTCCACACATTGTAGGTTCGCAAGCGCTTAGCTTGGAGCTAAGCCTGATGGGTGGCATAACTGCAAAACAATGCAACAACTCCTTGTTGAGTCATGGATGTATTGGTGATAAGCCTGTTAGCTAACAAGGTACAATGCTTCAAGGGACAGTTTATCCCAAAATCCAAACTACATATTTTTCCTCTTACCTGTGCTATTCATCAATCCAGATTGTTTTGGTGTGAGTTGGTGAATGTTGGCAGGGTTTCCCACACATTCATTTAATTGTGGCAGCCTGCCACAATTAAAACATCTACCGCCATGTTTTGATTTTCTATTTTTGGGGCTGGACCATTCATTAGAAGTGCTGTTGAAATATATATTAAATTCAGTTCAGTTATGTTGTATTTATAAAGCCCAATGTCACAAATAACAACTTGCCTCAGAGGGCTTTACAGCATTTGACATCCCTCTGTCCATTGGACCCTCACAGTGGGTAAGGAAAAACTCCCCAAACAAACCTTTAACGGAGAAAAAAAAGGTAGAAACCTCAGGAAGAGCAACTTCCAGGATGGACAGATGTGCAGTAGATATATATGCTGTTTGGTTATCCACTGTGTCACATTTTCTGAGCACAGAGCATATTCTGGAGAGCAGAACAACAGGGCGCAGTGAAAGTCAAACTTAACTGTCATTGCTTTCAGTTTGCTTTCACTGCTCAGCTCTGATTGGATGGACTGATCAGTTGTCCACCCCACAACCCAAACTCCACAAACTGCTGCTGAGGAAAAAAAAAATCACTCATGAGGAATTTTGCCTGCACTGTGTTCAAGGACCCACAAAAAGCTGACTGATACACAAGGCCACAGAGAAATCATCTAGTTCCGTTATATTGGAGAGAAGGCAGACAACTCTATGGCCGATATCTCCAACACTTGACAACTCACATCAAAACAATCTAGATTGATAAATAGCACTGCAGGTAAGAGGAAAAAGATGTGTTTTTGATTTTGGGGTGAATTTTCCCTTTAAATAAGGTACGTTTTGAGTTGTTAGAAAATGTATTATTTCACCTTGGCAGATCAAGACTAGCAGTTGCTAAATTAGGCTAAACATGTCCAAAATGTATGTTTGTACTAGAAAACTGACTCATGTCATTCTGGGTTTGACAGCAAACCCCAAACCCCAAACCCTAAAATCTGTTTCCAATCATTGATTTATTTTGTCTCCTGATATTTTAGAAACACCATAAAGATGAATTATTCAGTCAAAAGCTTTTTGGCAGGTCTTTCCTTGTTTTGTCATCAACGTGAGGTGCAGTTGGTAACACAATGGCATGATCTATCTCTCATTATGACACATCAGGCTGATCGAAGCAACCTGCATGGGCTTTGCATCTTTTATATTGATGATCAGCATGCATGTCTGGTGTTTCTGCTCTTAAAGAAGTCTTGCGTGAGTGTTGTGTGGCTAATTTTTATGTTGAGGTGCTTCCAGGTGCTGTTTTGTGTCATGATGAATCATTGTTTTTGACCCTAACACTTTTTTGTTGTCATCCGACCGTTTTATTCTATGGGCCATAAATGTTTCACCAGTAAAAGTCTAATATTAAAGCAGATCTGCCATAAAGCCAATGAGTGGCTCATAACAGGTTCTTTTTATAGATGATTATGCTTGTAAACTTGATTTTTCTCTCACAGGTCTGCTGAATAAGTATAACCAACTACGCTTTGTTTAGATGCAATGGTGCTTGCCTTCATCTGCGTGCTTATCTATTTGTGTAACATTTGCTACTCATTTCTAACTGTGACCTTTGACCTCTTAATGCTGGCCCAATCACCAGGGATCAGTGGAAGAGGACCCTTTGGCCCTCCTTCAGGCATCTCATGCTGCAGCTCAGCAGTCTCAGGTGTGGCCTGCACTGTACCAGCTCGTCCCACGGTCCCCCTGCACTGTAGAATGTTGTGCTGTGTTCTGCTCTCTCCCTTTGCTTGCAACAGGCAGTGTGTCTTGTTCACCTTTCCATTAAAATGATTTGAAATCAAGCAGTCACCTTTAAAGACTTCATTGGTTCTTTGGGTTTACATCCAAAAATTTCGCACTATTTTCAGTATTTGCTAAATTCTGACGTGTTTGTGTCATTTTAGTTTTGTGGTTGTGGTGGTCCCTCTTCACTTGTGTCCCATGTATGTTCACTTAGCCGAGGTAATCCCTGGTATTTTTGTTACCAGCATTCACACTGAGCCCCCTTCACACACCCCTGAGGCTTGTTATATTGACATCCATCTGTTTTGAAGTTTCTTACACAGACACACACAAACACATTCTCACACACCACCCTGAAGAAGCAGCAGTGCTTAGTGGACTGTGAGACTTTTGTGTCCATTGTCACCCACTGCATGGTCATCATCTTGCTTTTCCTTCATAACCTTTCAGCATGTGTTGGGATCAGACTGGAAACACTGGTGGTTTCAGAAAGATCCAGTGTGACTGCGAGTGATTCTGTGACATGGCTTGACAATAATAATTTCACTATCCCTGCTGTCTAGTAATTTTTGTCCTTTCTGTCCCCAAGGTGAAGACAGAGGAGCAGATCGCAGCGGAGCAGGCCTGGTATGGATCAGAGAAAGTCTGGCTTGTCCACAAAAATGGGTTCTCCCTGGGTGAGATTAAAGAATAATATAAAATATAATAATAATAATAATCATAATAACAGCTTCCAGCTTAAACATTCCAATATAATTTCATGCTTTGTGTTTCCTGCCTTTTCTCTTCCCAGCCACTGTGGTGAAGACAGAGGCTGCCTCCCTGCCAGAGGGCAAGGTGAAAATCAAATTGGAGGATGATGGGACAATACTGGAGGTGGACGAAGATGACATAGAAAAGGTAAATGGTTAGCTGAAGAGCTAGCCTGGGTCCCCTCCACCTGTCACTTAGTCAGCTGTAGAGAGTCAGGCTGCCACAGAGGGCACTAACAGACAGCAGGAATGAAAAGACAGGTGGAAGAAAGGTCAGATGCGATAGTTGGAAAAGTTTGGCAGTTGTTGACATTTGCGTACTCAGCCATGGTGCTTTTCCAATCAGACATTTCTAAAATCTCTAAAGATGTGTTGACTGGAACAAAAAAACTTCAAAAAACTTAATCTAATTAATTACATGCTCTGTGATTAGTTAATCTAAATTTATAACATACATCAATTTTTGCTGTAAAATAAATTTCAATTCAGATGAAAGTAGATGTCATAGCAAAGCTGCTGGATTTTGGACATAAATGTCCCCTAGGCCTCTACCATCAAAACTGGTCTGCAGTTCGTTGCAGTCCATTTTGGAAGGGAGTTAGTTAGTCGGTCACAGGAAGACTTGCTCAGTTAGCGTCTGAACGCCTGGTCGAGTGTGGCTTAATGAGGCTGGCTGCTAGTGCTAGCATCAGAGGCTGTGCTAGCTTAGACCTCCAGCTTTACTGTTGAATGCTCTGCGTTGAGGTGATATTTCAGTCTTGAATAATCCGATGGTACAAAAATTCCTTACTGCAGAAATTGCAGAGAACGGTGCTCCTATCAGCAGTTCCATCGGGGCATTTCTTAAACGTAAATGTAAATTCCCGGGGCCAAGCAGTGTCGTCTCATCCACCTCATGTGACAAAGGCCTACTTTACACTACATGGTTCAAGTGACCCAATTCCGATTTTTTCCTCTCAAGTGGCACAGATCGAATCTGTAACATGAACATGTAAACAGGAAAAAAACGCATGATATCGGATATTGTCAGATCAGATTCAGGCCTCCTTCATTTTCATTTCATTTCATTTAACCTTTATTTCAACAGGGAGGTCCATTGAGAGCGAGCTGACGCCCTGCATGTAATACATAACACACACAATTACAAAATTACAAGGTACATAAACATGAGAGTACAGAATACAAAAAATACAGTCTTTACAACGTAAAAGTGAAAAAACTAAACATAGTAGATACAGACAAGACTAAAAATAACAGGAGCAAGACTGATCTCTAAGTAAAGCCTCATCAAGGCTGTGAGGTGTACGCTGCTTTTCTTTCTTTCTTTCTTTCTTTCTTTCTTTCTTTCTTTCTTTTTATCTGTCAGCGACATACACTCCTAACACAGGACGGGTTGTTTTTATTGACTGGGTTGATTATTCAGCCATATTGATGCGCGGATCGGCTCTGAAGTTACCTTTTAAATTATGTGGAGCAGTGCCAGCTTTCCAGGTGATTTATTCTTTAACGATTAACTTCAGATATTTAAAGTTAGTCCTTAAAATTGCTTTCAGTAATGTAAACATTTCCATGCGTGCAGTAATGTCACTGTAGCAAATACCGTGGGACATTTACACAGTGGTCAAGAGTGCTGAACCGGAAGTGTCGCAAAAAAAAAGGGGAAGCTGGCTGCGTTCTGTTTTGCCTCCGTGTCTCCGTGAAAAATAAGGTGAATAGAACATGTAAACAGCAATCAAGAAAACTCGCATATAGGCAACAAATCGGAATTGGGCATCAAGACATGGTAGTGTAAAGGCAGCCAAAGCCACTGTAGCCTTCAGTGACACACCGGGTCAAAGAGCACTACAGAATGTGATTAATCAGTGTTAATGTTTTATCGCATTCTTTTTTCTTTGATTAATAATCGACATGAACATGTCATTTTGACAGTCCTACTTTCATGTCATTAAGACTTTGACAGTGGGGTGTCAGTGGCTTAGTGGATAGAGCACGTGCCCCATGCTGTCCCCTCTGTCTCTCTTCAGGCCACACTATCCTATCCATTATAGGCAAAAATGCCAAAAAAAAATCTTAAAAAAGATTTTGACGGTGTGGCTCTAACCATCAGTACCCAGAGGACAAAAAAAGTGACAAAGTAATTTGTAATGATGTGATTGACCTCCCAGTTTAATGGTCATCTAAAAATCTACAGAATCACTATAAGTGTACTTAAAAAAAAGAGGAGAGAACATAGGGAAAAGGCTGCTTTACAGGTGTAGGATGAAAGCTATAGGCATGCAGAATACTGGTTTTGTCAGTGGACAGTACACCTAAAGACATAAGCACCATCGGATCTTATTAAATTTACAGATAAGTTTGGTGATTGGTGATATTCTGTTAACAAATCTCATGTACAGAGTCAAACCAACACTAAATGCATCTACTAATATGTGTGTATCAAATCCTGAAACATCTTCTTCCTTTGTCATTACTTTACAATATTACTCTCTGAGTATTGTGTTACAGAGTTACACGTGTTACTTTTTACGCTACGTTTGTGTTACATTTACAAAATGAGCTCAGAAGAACTGATGTGGATGAGGGTCATATTGTTTCACTGCAGCTAATCAAAGCACAGAAGCTACAGTTTCTTACAGTTCATTTCAAATCCAGTGCCCATTAATGCATTCACATACAGTGGTTACCACTTTGTATTAAAATCTCCTGCTTATGTTAATAATAGCGTGATGATATAGCACAATTAAAGGGATAGTGCACCCAAAAATGAAAATTCAACGGAATATGATATGCAACGGAAAAAATGCATATCAGAACTGAACTAAACCGTACTGGACTGCTCGATGGAAACTGGGCTTAACAGTGCCAGTGGACTTTAAGCTGTGTTTTCACCAAACACTTTCTGTATAGTATTTTTATAACCCATACAGACATGTCCCTAAACCCAAGATCTGTTTAGCTTTCCATTGCAGACAGTACTCTTAAATGTAGGTAGGGTTCTTATCAGATGGTAAATGTCATGTCTGCTCCATCCGGTTCTCACTGTATTTCCTCTTCACTGACAATACAGGTGATTGTCTGTGCCTCACTGATCGTCCACGGAATGGGTTGCTTGCCAACATTTTTAGAACAAGAAATCCAAGACTTGAGTGTTTAGAGTCTCTGTCACAATTGATGGGATATTCAAAAATAGCAGGTTTTTGTATTGGGTCCTTGGAGAGCAAGAGTGATGATTGTCTCTCGACCAAAAAAAAGGACTGCAGTGTTTCTAGCTCCACCTTTTAGTATCAGATCAGCGTGCGAGGTACCTCAACAGAGGGGTGATGAAAAAATGGGATGAATGGAACAGTACTGTTGGTACCATCCACAACTTTTGACAATGGAAACGCAAAAATAAATGTTCTAATGTGGAATAACTGAACCAAACCTGACTGCTTGGTGGAAATGAAGCCAATAGTCCAGGCGTGTTAAAAAATTCTGTATGTAGTTAGCCACCTCTGTGACACTAGTTGAATGCCATCATGGTTAACTCTGTCTCTCTCTGTGTGCAGGCCAATCCTCCATCATACAACCGATCAGAGGACCTGGCTTCACTGCTCTATCTGAATGAATCCAGTGTGATGCACTGCCTGAGGCAGCGCTTTGGAGGCAACCTCATCCACACCTACGCTGGACCCAATATGGTGGTCATCAACCCCCTTAGTACACCCTCCATGTACTCTGAGAAGGTAAGTTTTAGACGGATGACGGGAGTCAGTTAATATTGCTGTTATAGCAGCATTCTGTTTTAATGTCCATGGTTTTGGAATGACATGTTAAACAATCACATTTGGGTGCAAGGATGCAGTGATGAAGGGATTTCACTGTTGAGTGCACTCTATGGTGCATTATTTTTCTGTAAACAGTGGTTGTACAGTGAGGAAGATTAAGCAAATACCTGCCGGCAGACTGCAGGCAGAGCCAAAACAAACCCAGTGCACCAGGTAAAAAGCTGTGCAGAAACAAGTTCAGGTAGCAAAGTAACACATGCTGTCACAAGAATAACTCCCCTCATTCATGTTTGAGGGGAGCTAAAAGGAGAAAAGGCAAAAAGGAACATTGCACCATTTATAAATAAATGCTCACCAGAACGGCAGGAAATGCTCTAGATTTCTGTCTTTCTTTTTTTTTTTTCAAACAAACAAACAAACAAACAAAAGTGAATAACAGACAGAATTTTCTCAGACCACATGTAAAATTAGATTAATTATTTATAATAGATTCTTAAAATTGATAAAAAAAAATTGATAAAAAAAATACTTATCACCCTAACCCTTACCCTCTAAATAAAATTGCTAATGTGATTTTATAAATCTATGTTGTGAAATAAATTATTGCATTAAAATTGTGAAATCAGGATTTTTCCTCTGTCTATAACTGTACCTTCATCCCTGTTTATGAGTCCATGTTGTGTGAATAACACAAGCAGTCCATTTATATTAGCGTAAAAATTCAAGCCCAAAAACCTTAACTTTGCCTCATTAAAGCTGATCTGTTGTTCAACTCCTGGGGGTCATCAGAAAAGTTGCTCATAGCTCAAATGGAAAACATGAAAATAGTAAGGAATCAAGAACACACGGCATCATTCAGGCAGTTTTACAGTTTAATCAGGGCTCTTCCCGACTCAGAATTATCATATATTGCCCCTCTCTAAAACTGTGTCATCTTTGTCATTTAAAAAGCAACAATATACCTAATGATAGCCTAACAATAAATGTTATTTATAAAGCACTAAAGTCAGGATGAATGAACTAAGTTGCAAAATCAACGAAAAAATAGTGGTAATACACTCTGTCGAGCCACTGTTAATCACCGCAGGGGAAATTCCTTCATCGCAACAGCCCTAGACTAATACTTTGGTACATTTCAAAAAGGGCTGTACCCGATTCAGACTTATGTCAGTCAAATCAGATTCAGCCATTTAATACATATATTTTATGATTCTTTTTTTTTTTCATGTAATGTTTAAAAGTTTGAGTGGGGCTCAGCAGGACTTTCAGTGTGACAGCAGCATTGATGTAATATAGTAAACAAGCTAACAGTGCTGACGGCGGATTGGAAATGTGCAACATTTTTTGACCCTAGATATCAAACAAAATTCTGGGACTGTATTAAGAATCTGTGAGAAGTTAATTCACCGCCTCCAAGCAGAAGAGAGAAGATAATGTCATCTCGGAGCCACATGGTGGAAAGTTTCTCCTCCTCTGTGCTGCTGAATCACGTCCACAGCTGACTGTACCAAAGAGAAGCGTGAAAGTCAAAAGCGCTCACTCCACAGCAAAATCTGGGGACCAGAATGTGCCCAGAAGTACACTGCACAGCACATTGATTAGCCAAAAAAAAGAGACTGCTTGACTTGAAACACAGTCAGTTGAGGGATCTTCAACTGATAATTCAAATCTCTGCCTTTCAAGGGGCAGCCCTAAATTTATTGCTATTTTAAATTCCCAGGTTTTCTAGGGTGTTTGAGAACTGTTTTTAAATTCTATCTGGCATTGAACACCTAAAAGTTGTCTTAATCATATGTTGATAAAGCTTGCAGACATTCTGTTGAGCACAATGATTATCACCAATATTGAATAACTGGCAGAAAGGTAGGGGTGAAGGTGAGGGTGGCAGCTCTTTGGTGGTGGCTCTTATTTTAATCCCTCTCTGCATTTGTGTTTGTCCTTCTTTTGTGCCCTCCTCCCCTCTCCTTTGCTGTGTGTATCTTTTTCCTCCTCCATAAGGTGATGCACATGTTCAAAGGCTGTCGGCGTGAGGACACGGCACCTCATATCTACTCTGTGGCCCAGACTGCATACCGCAACCTGCTCACCACCCGGCAGGATCAGTCCATCGTGCTGCTGGGCAAGTCAGGCAGCGGCAAAACCACAAACTGCCAGCACCTGGTCCAGTACCTCGTCTCCATCGCTGGCAGCACAGGCAAAATCTTCTCTGGTGAGCCTGCAGACAGAAGATAGGGCAACAGATTCATCACAAAAATTCATGAATAGATACAAGAGATAAATAAGTGGACTGATAGTAGGCTGTACAAGATCTCTGACATGTAGTTACACAGGACATTCATTTAAATTTGTACATTGTTGTATCAGAACCGTGAATGCCTTGTCCTTGAATTTATTATGGACCCAACTTTCTAAACTTAAAGGTCCAGTGTGTAGGATTCAAGGAGATATAGTGGTAGAAATGGATCACAATTTAATAAGTATGTATTCTTCAGGGTATAATCACCTGAAAATAAGAATTGATGTGTTTTTGTAACCTTAGAATAAGCCATTTATATCTACATAAGGAGCAGGTCCCAGAATGGACAAACCAAACACTAGCTCTAGATAGGGCCATCTGTTTTTTCATTTTACCATTGGCCACAGTAGTTAACAGCACCTGTGCAACAAGAGCGTAAAACAATTAAAAGAAATGCTGATTTGTTTTACCTTGAACCTGTTTTTTCAGTGTTTTTACTGGTTTAAATAACCAAATATGTCTGTTTTGGAGAGGAAGAGACCTCTAAGGATAATTCAGCTCCCAGTGAAAACCTCTTGAACAATGAACACTGAAGGAATTATATCCAGGAGAAGTTCAATTTGGTTGCATCTAGCAATCCTCAGTGGTAGATGCCACTAAATCCCCCTAAATTTTACACACCGTTCCTTTAACTTTCCAAAAAAAATAAAAAAAATAATCCATTGCAGTAAATAAAGCAACAGTTTATTTACTTTATTAGGAGGTAAAACTGAAACTTGTCATACCAAAAAATGTCACTTAAAATCCCTCATTTTACAGAAAGACTGTGTGTGCTCAACTATGGCAAGCACAGTGGACTTAGTCATTGTTTCTTGATATCTCAGCTGGTTCTCACCCCCGTTTGCTCAGCAATATTACATTTTACAGTATGTATGTGACAAAGAGGTTTTCTACCTGGAAGGTAGTGTAAACAAACATGATTCGCTCTATTCACTCACAGACATCAAAATGCAGAACACATTTCTGGATTCTCATTCAAAAGTTAATACTGATCCCCTAGAGCAAATGATGAGATACATTTTTACATTTTCTTGGTGACACAGCTGAGAAGTGGCAGGCGGTCTACACCATCCTGGAGGCTTTTGGCAACAGCTCCACCTCTATGAACACCAACGCCAGCCGCTTCTCCCACGTAGTGTCCCTCGACTTCGACCAGGCTGGGCAGGTGGCCTCCGCCTCCATCCAGGTAATACACACTTAATACTCACAATGGAAACAGGTGTAAACAGGTGTAATTTCAACTTAAAATGTGGTAAACCCAAAGAAACAATTGAAGAGATGAAGGTTTGGAGAACAAAACAGAGTCTGTGCTGTGCTGAGTGTTACCCTAACAGAAGTGTCTGACTCGTGTTATCTCCTGCTCAGACCATGCTGCTGGAGAAACTGAGGGTGAGCAGACGACCTGAGGCAGAGTCGACCTTCAACGTCTTTTACTACATGATGGCCGGAGCCGACAGCAGCCTGAGGTGACTCCTCAAACACTTCTTTGTCAACACAACAGCAGCATTTGGGCGGCAGTAGCTCAGTCCATAGGGACTTGGGTTGGGAACTGGAGGGTCGCCTGTTCAAGTCCCCATCCGGACCAAATATGGAGTGTCGACTGGTGGCTGGAGAGGGGCCAGGTCACCTCCTGGGCACTGCCGAAGTGCCCCTGAGCAAGGCACCGAACCCCCCAACCTCTCGGGGCGCCTGACCAAGGCAGCCTCAGGGGGATTAATGAAGTATAATGAAATATAAAAAAGTATATAAGTATATAAAATTAAAAAAAAAAAAAAAATTAAAAATTAAATTAAATTTGAATAGCATTACTATGAAGTATTCAAATATGTCTTTTTTCCCCTTATAACTATTTTTTGTGGTATTTGATTACAAAAGGGGATTACAAGTTTAGTTTAATGATTTTGGTTTTTAAATTGGTCTCCAATTCCAGGGAAATTTGTTGAGATCATTTTAATTCTGTTTTGGGCATCACAACTCATCAGAGCAAGGTGGAACAAGTCTGTTGTGGTTGTTCCAGGCCAGCTTGAAAGAAGGAGGCAGTGTGCATCTACTGCTAGCTAACATTACAGCTCAGCCGTAGAGGACGCCATTAATGTTTACATCTCATGCTGTAACGAGCATGAGCCTCTTGTCAATGAGTAGATGCACGCTTCGTTCTGCGCAGTAATACAGTGGTGGGAGTCGTTCAGTAGAAAAAAAATAGTTCCTATGCAAAACTGCTCACAACAAGGTCTGTAAATTATTTTGAGGAGCCAGGTCATGATTTCTGTAAAGAGACATTGCTGATGAGTTTTTTCAAATGTATTTTTTTGGTGCTTTGAGCACCACAAACTAGTGCCATCTAGTTCTATTTTATTGGAGAAAAGGCGGCCATTTCTACGGCCGATATCTCTAGCACTCAGCAACTCACACCAAAAATATCTAGTTTGATAAATAGTACTGCAGGTAAGAGGAAAAAATATGTATTTTTGATTTTGAGATGAAATGTCCCTTTAGAATTATTTTAAACATGTTTGATATAATCTGATATAATTACCATGAGAAATGATACCTACACTGGCCAGTAAACATAAAAACATATAAAATGGTCAGAAAGCAATGTTCTGTGAGTGAGTTTCAAGTCAGAGCCACAGCTAAACTAGCCTGGTGAAACCATCCTGATCTCGCGAGCTCATATTCTATTTCGCGCCGCAGATCAGCCTGGCCATGCAATCATAAAGGCACATTCTGGCATCGGTTAAAGCTTAACGGGCCAATCACAACTGTGATCATCAGAATAGGAGGGACAAGGAACAGATTGAATGCATTTTGTAAACAACCAACATGCGTACTGATTTTGAAACTGCTATGGTAAATGTGTTGAACGAAATGGAATGTATATTTTCTTTAAAAGCATAACAAACGGCTGCACTGAAAGCTTTTCTTGAAAAAAAGGATGTGTTTGTCCTTCGTCCTTCCTACTGAAAGCTTTTCTTGAAAAAAAGGATGTGTTTGTCCTTCGTCCTTCCTACGGGGTTTGGTAAAAGTTTAATTTACCAACTGGCTCCGTTGATCGGGAAAAAGATGGGACTCAGTGAAAACCCAGTGGCTATTGTTGTTTCTCCGCCTGTTGCTCTCATGGATGAGCAGGTCAGGGAAGCGACCAAGCTGGGAATCACAGCCATGCAACTCGGAGTCCACAGTGAGGAGGAAATCCACAAAGACGGCAACACTCTTTCCCAGACATCAGGCTCGTTCGAGATGAGCCACGCCTGCGCAGATTCGATCACCGGCGATCGGTGCACAATGCATGGCGGTTAGTTTTGTGTCCGACTGCGCTGTAGTTGCTCTCCACCGACTGCACCGCCTGGCTCTCACCTGATCTAACACCTGATTGGTTCAGATGTTGACTCAACAATATGACGTTTTAGATAAACTACTCCTTTTTGGTTGAATTTCACAGATTAAGATTTAATTTCTCTGATTTGAGGTGAACAGAAAGCATGTTGTGACTGATGAAGTTTAGTCGTCACAGACTGAATACATTCATCATAAACTATACAGAGTCTACTGTATATTAACACTGGACTTTTTTAATTATTGAAGTATTTAACATCACAGAGACTTGTGGTCAATGGAATGTGAAGATTCTTAAAATAACATCAGATGTGAAGCCCTGACTGTATCTGACTGAGCCTTAATGAAAGCTGTTGTCTTGTATTTTTTTTCCTCTGAAAGTATGAACCTTATAGTCAAGCACTGTTTATTTAGCCCCTGTAGGCTAGTTGAGGGGACGGGTCAAACTGATATGATGCTGATTTACAGGAGAGTTCATGTCAAATGGAGGATAAACCATGAACATAAACTACAGATCACCTATAAAGCGTTTTAATAAATTAATCTATCATAATTAAAACAACTGGAGACTGAAAACAAACTGATATATGGGTCTGATCACTTTTTTAATGAATTGACATCATTCCAGACAAGATGTAAGTGTGTCTGTGACTTCCTGTACGGACTGAAGGCTGCTGGGAACTGTCCGACTTCACCGCAGCTTTTTGTCACCGCCCCCCGCTGCGGCCGCCTGCTCTCGTCTACTTTCCAGGCGAGGCGCAGTTCATCTCGAACGGGCCTGCTATCACAGCTCATCTCCGCTGCAGCTTGCTGGTTTGTTTACAGTGGCATTGTGCTAGCCTACATCACACGTTTCGTTGAGTCTGATTGGTTTTCCGTCTTTCCAATTGCATGAAGGGGCACTTTGAGCAACAGCCGTTGATACCGCCCCTCGGGAATAGAGGAAATGTACACTCCAGCTGTGTCCCAATTCAGGGTCTGCATCCTTAGAAGGACGCGGCCTACGCAGCCCTCGCGTTTTGCAAATTGGGTCTGGCAACGCCAGGCTACAGCTAAACCTCACTCTGGTGAAATTCATTCTTTTACAGCTCTCTCTGCACACCTTTCATGTTTCCAGTGTCTCCTGAGTCAGATTTTCCTCCAAATTTAAAGGTTTTCAAGGGTTTCTTTCTCTATCATGAAAATGTATGTGTGAATTATCAGGGCAAACCGTTTTTTTTTTTTTTTTTTGGATGTCCATTTCTTTTTTGGTACAGTACCACTCAAGATTTTAGGTTGTCGCAGGATTTGGAGGATTTTTTACTCAATGCAACTGTGTCTGAAATCACTTCCTTGTTCACCTACTCCCTCTTCTCTATATAAATAACACTAGTGGTTTACTTATAGAGCAGTGAAATGAGATGCCGGCTTTTGAATCATTATCATTTTGCATCACAAATGTTTGGTACTGTGGGATAAACTAAGTCAAAAGACTGTTGTTGAAATTCATGAGACTTTAAAACCACACACAACAACATCCAGAGGTGTGAGCATTTCACTAGCTGATCTCAGTACCCTCTGTCTTTCCTCCTCTCCTCCAGAACGGAGCTGCACTTCAACCACCTGGCTGAGAACAGTGCTTTTGGGATCCTACCACAGACTAAGGTAATCACACTGGGTGGTCCAGCTGAAATGTGTCTGTTTTTAGGCTTTCATTTCCTAGTTTCTTTATGCTTTATATCATATATGCCTCATGTTATAGCCCCATATTAATATTTGAAAGTAAGAAAAAATCATATTAACATATACATAAATTAGTTTTAGGGATGCTAGGATTGTGAAATTCTGGGCTGATATTTATGTTAAAAATGACAAATTGGCAGATAGCTGATACCAGTGTTTTCTTTTTCTTTTTTCCTCTCCCCTTTTGTGCCAGGAAATCAAATAAATCTTCATTATTAAAAAAGAAAAGCAATAAAAATAACTGACCTGTTTTAATAGTCATTCGGGGCTCATTAATTGAACGACCACAAATCCATCCATCCATCCATCCATCCATCCATCCATCCATCCATCCATCCATCCGTACATTTTCTGTCAATACTTGTTCTGTTGTCCCCTGGACAATGGGACGACAGGATGCTGCAAGTCTGGAGTCTTGCTTTATAACCTAATAATGTGAAACAACAGAAAAACATTGGCCATGGGGTGCCCAGTAGCTCAGTGGGTATGGCGGGCGCCTCATGTACAAAGGCAGTGTCTTTGCTGCAGCAGCCGCGGATTCAATTTCAGTCCAAGGCACTTTGCTGCATGATACCCCCCCCCCCCCCCCCCCCCTTTCATGTTTCAAATCATAACTGTCATTGAAGGCAAAAAAAACCCAAAATGTTTTTTAAAAAAAAGGTCAGAAAAACATCAGCCACTGCCATCAATGAATGTCATCTTATTTGCAGATAGGCTGTTGGCAGTCAGCTTGGCTAATATCAGCCAATACTGATGCTAATGAATCTGTGCATCCCAACTAATTTTCTTTACATGAAAAATGTTACTGAGATGGTTCCTTTTTCAGCAGTTGGGACTAAGAAATGTACTGGGCAGGACAGGTGACAAATAAACTTTGGCAACACTGTTTCTAACATATCTTCAGCATTTTTGTACTTCAGTTTCTTGTCATTTATCAGCTAACCTATAAGCAGATCCTGATGTATCTGCTGTAAGCTAATATTTCTCAGTCAGACTCTAACCTGTGGGGTGTTTAATGATGAAATAAATGTATTTAAGTAGCTGTTTGATGTGATCATTTTGTCTCCAGCCTGAGGACAAGCAGCGAGCCTCGCAGCAGTTCACCAAGCTGCAGGCAGCCATGAAGGTGCTGGGGATCTCTGCTGAAGAGCAGAAGGCCCTCTGGCTCATCCTGGGGGCTGTGTACCACTTGGGGGCTGCAGGGGCAACTAAAGGTAGGGACTCCCAACTGACTGACTTCAAATACATCAAATCTGGAGTACATCGCATCTCTGCAAGACTGTTCATTGCTTATACTGATCGTTGCATGATGAGAAGATAGACATCAAAATCCTGCATGTGTCCCTGAGTCTGTGCTTTTAGTGCTCTACAGCAGCACTGTGGCATTTATTATCTTGCCGAGATATTTTAAAGGGTGAGAGGTCAAATCATAAAAATGGGACATTGAGAAGCAAACATTGAAAGGAAAACAGCAAATCATATACAAAAATATTAAGGCCACATCCACACTAATTCGTTTTTTTTTTAAAGCAGCATTTTGAAGTGAAAACGATCTCTGTACACACAAGCGTCTTAGCACAGTTTCAGAATTAACCTCTGTCTGTACTAACATGTTTGAAAACGCATATCACATGACCAGGCACACTAGGTGTGCAAGTGTCAGTGCAAACAGGAAGCTGACAGTCTACTCCGTGGTTGGCTGCTTGGTTACAAAAAAAACCCTACAGAGATGGTGAAAAGTAAGACGAGATTTCTTTGCTTGGACCAACAACAAGGGGGAACTTAAGAGATGGCAGAAATAGACTGGGAGTCGTTGCAAACCAAATACAATGGCATGTTCGAGTGGAACCTTAAGCATTATTCGACGCTGGGGCAAGCCTTGGTGATAGGAAAGAAGTACCCACACAAGAAGGATGAAATGACAAAACGTATGTAGACCGGGCTACCATGTTTTGGCTTGACACATGACTGATGAGATCCAGCCAGGAAGCAAACGTGGGTGTCTGTGTCATCGTTTTCAAAAGTCTCCATTTCCACAACCCCAGAGTTTTCAAACTAAGACATGGTCAGCAGGGTTTTCAAAGCTCTCCATTTTAGGGGTTCCAATACGCCACAGTAGTGTGGACACTGCAAAAATGTAGCAACAGTTCTGCGTTTCATAATGAGAACGTATTAGTGTGGATGCAGCCTTATTGAGTAAGGTGAATCCTTCAGAGGAGCTACAGGCCAGGCTGGACTGGCTCCTCTTTCATAAATGAGAAAAAAATATTTGTTCTTATCTTGTAATGCTGAATAAGACCAGTGACCCAACCTCCAAAACACTTTGTTCATTCCTTTAACAAAACTGATAACAAAGACTAATCTTGGTTTGTCAGTTGAGTGTGTATGTGACACCCGTTTCTGTAATAGACTAAGGAGATGCACGTCTTTAAAACAACATGCAACAGTACATGCATGTCCTCTCCTTTGCCTTTCTCTAAAATACATCCTAGAAGCACCTCTTGTTTTAATCTCCTCTCTTGGCCCATGCTCAGTATAACTGGAGGACTGATGTCACTCACTGTGTCACATCCTCTTTCATTACAATGCCTCAGTGTTTTTCCTATGGAATTGAAATGGAAGGGAAAGACCAAAAGCACTTTGAAATCAATTCTTTCTGTTGCTGCAAGGCTTTTGATTAGTATCAGGAAAAATGTCGGCCTCAAAGTCTGATGTGGGAAAGGCTGGGTGTTCAGTGTATGACAGACAGATGAAGACAGATAAGCAAACACTGTAGTCACAGACAGGTGAGTGCAATAATGACCTTTCAGCTCAGTGCTCTACTTCAGGGTCAGAACTGGCCAGTTCTGAGAACAGTATATGCAGGGGATAAAGAGTATTGTGAACACCTGCGAAACATAGGATGTCAGCCAGCTTAATAGCAATACAATATGCTAGGGATGCACCGAAATGAAAATTTGTGGCCGAAGCCGAATAATATTAAACGCTTGGCCGAATACCGAGTACCAAATACCAAATGCCGTTTTTTTATTAGTTTTCATTAGTTTTTGCAG
>NC_065507.1:41101267-41109620 GCF_006386435.1 Epinephelus moara | reverse complement strand
GTCCCTAAAGTGCGGTGAGGTTTGTGGGCCGTTACCTGACACAGAGAGAGAAATGTGAACAGCTCGTTTCTCCTCTGATACGCCACATACTGTGTGCCGCCATGGCTCGGCTGTTCAGGTAGCCTGCTTTTGGGCAGTCATGACAACAAGTTATTCACCTGGAGCCCGCTGCCGGTAAGCCGTTATCATGCGCCACCGTATTTGACAGGAATAGCCTACATATTCCTGTCTGTGTCCGTGACCCCCGTTCAACCCACAACTGGCGGGATTTGCCGTTTCGTTTCTGCTGCTGGTTGAAATCTGTACTCACACAGCGTGCTGAATGATTTATTTTGCCCGCAGAAAACTATTTTTAGTCGCAAATGCGAGTGCGGTGACGGACGTAGTAATATGGCCACACTGCCGACATTTTACTCCGTCAGTCACCACACGCTGTTTGATTGTGTTATCAAAACACGCCACTATTATTCGGCCTTGCTTTTCACTTATTTCACCGAATACCGAATGTGTGGTTTTTTGCAATATTCGGCCGAATATATTCGGTTACCGAATATTCGGTGCATCCCTACAATATGCGCTTCTTTTGTTAAGACTATAATATAGCATTTTTGTTGAGACTGACAGAAAGGCTGTTTTAAAGTTTTGTCCACCGAGAGGTCAAAATAACAAAGAGTTTGTGTTATCAGCATGTCATCAGTAGAGACAGAGATGTGAAGAAACATGGTTCTGACAGCATGACAACAGCAAATGATTTTTTACCTACCTGGCAGTGTAAAATCTATTTGAAACAGGAGGAGTGTTCTTATTCTCATATCTCTGTCTCTGAACACTCGATTTATTCATTTTACCCAGCAAATTGCTTCTTTGTCCTGCCAACCATGTATTCATTTCCTTCACCTCATTACTTCAACATTAATGACATCATGGTCCTGCTTAAATTACCAGAAACTGCTCCAAATGAAATCAAATTGTTCATAGTAGCAAAAAACAGACTGGAGATGACTTTTTACCAGCTGCCACTGGGTGTCAGGCTTTACATGTGAATGCACACACACTCAGTAGGCAGCATGCTTACAGCAACAATAACTAGGAATACAAGATTTTTCCATTAGGTGCTGGACTTCGTACTGATTTTTCAGTTTGTAGCATGGAAATCAACTTTTTTTGGTCACCCAAATCACAAAAAAAACAAAATAGCATTTTCTTACTCTAGTGGTGTATAATGATGCAGATAGTTTGGGTTGTCTGAGATTTCCGAGAAGTCTTCTCACCAAAAGTTGGATCACATTTTTGTGTAAAATGTATGTATGTATGATGGATGGGCCAAGACCAAACCAAGAAAAAACATACCCAAACCAAAAGTACGTAAAAGTATGCAGACAGGGTTGTCTTTACACTTCTAGGAGTATAGTGTATCTGCATTGCTAAGTTCCACTAGAGGTAATGAGAAAACGTTTATTTGTAATTTGGGTGAACCAGATTCCAGAACTTAAGGATTCTTTTTGAAAACATGGTAACACTGAATTGCAGGGAGCAGATAAATGTAGTCAGTAAAGTCCTTTTAGTCAAGAAGCACATACATTTACAGACCTGTATGAGCATTCTGTGTTAATTGCAGCATAGTTTACATGACTTTTGTCGAATTTGCCTGTATCAGACAAATTTGTGAGATTGGACACAAAAAAACTTTTACAACACTACAGAATGACAATTAGTCCTCTAGTTCAAGCAACTCCAAGATGTTTGACCTTGTTGTAATTGTCCGAGCTGTCATGAGCCTCTTCAGTGGTTTTGGGACATGTTTGATAATGAAGCTTCAAAGTTTTTTCTTGACACTGGAAACAGCAGTTGACAAATCGGTGTCAACTGAAGGTCCCTTCAGATGCTAATTCTGGAGCTTTTATTCAGAGTCCTAATCAGAATAATAGGTTTAATCACTTTCCATTGAAAATTTCAACTCAAGGTCCATTTACTCTACCACTGAAAAAAAAAAGTCAAATGCTCAAACATTCCAGAAAAATCTTGTAAAAGGGTTCCTACACATTATACTGCGTAGGAAGCAGTGTAGGAAGTATGGAATTTTATTGTAGTCATTTCCAGGTCTGGATAAGTTGGGAAACAACAGAATATTGTCTTTCCAGACTGTAGCCCTTATTCAGTTTTCTAAAATATACAATTCAAAATTTCTAAAAATAAATTGGTCGTACAAAAGGAGTGTTTTTATCCCAGCGTTTGGAAAAGGCAGCCAACACAGCCAAAGTTTTTTGCCACTGTGTGAGAGAGTACGGGCCAGAGCGAGCTTGAGGTTGTTGAAATTAAGGCAAAAAATAGTGCAGAGCTGTCTCCACGCCTGTATGTCAAATCCTGCAAACATTGTCCCACTGCCTTATAAATGAACCAAATCCAGACATCCACGACCAAATGAGTTTGAAATTAAATGCAACAGTATCTGTAAATTGCATATAGAGTACATAGCATCACGGATAATCAAATATCAAGCTTGTCTGGACATTTTTGAGTTATGCATTGATGTATTTTACAGTAAAATAAATGGACTGTCTTTTCCACATAAGGAAACCATACCTTTTTGGCTATGTTCATTGCCGTTTCCATGGACACAGTGTATAATCAAGGCTCCACAGACACTGGGAAAATTAAATTATATAACTTTTTCCAACTTATTTTCAGATATTTTTTTCTAAAAGAGACTGAGAAATGTGGGGGCAACAATAATAGGTAATTATTTGTTCAATATGTTAAGGGAAATTAATATGAGAAAAGTTAGCTCTGGTTAGTTAGCTACAGTACCAAACTACAGTCTTCTAGCAATTATTTGGCAACACAGTGGCATATATAATCAGAATGTAACATACATGTTAAATAACAGTTGGATTTTAGATTAATTTATTGACATAATAAGCATCTAGCTATTTGCACTCAGATGTCAAAGATGGTTTGAAAAAAATTACGGACAAAGTCTGGATATTTGAATCTGGAAAAAAATGAATTTTAAAATGGAAAATATGTAGGAACCCTGGAGCAAGCAGACTGGCTTTTTTTTTTTTTTTACACTGTTAAGTGGAGGTGTCCAACCTCTGCCATAAATCACTGCAGAAAATCCTGAGACATGGAACTGAGTGCAATGAAGGAGGAAAGTATTGGACAAACATGCACACAATAAAGTTTTAGATGGTTTTGTTGAAAATATTTGCTCTGGTTTTGTATCTCTACAACTGTAATAATCAGCACACCTCGTCTTGGGACAAGAAATATCTTGTAGTTAGTAACGACTGTGTGATTTTGAAAGTCCTCAGTCTGCACTGACTGTTACTTTACTGAAAGGAGAGGACATTCTTTTAGTTGAGTCCATTGTCTTTTTGGGGGAAGCCCCCTCATGGACTCGTGACAGTCCACAGAGTGTCATTTACCCTCCACTGATCTAAACCAGGGGCCTGTGGATCTTACAGTGACATGTCTTTCTCAACTTGCTCTTCCAAAGCATGATGGTGGGTGTTAGTGCTGTTGAATGCTGTTTTCTTGTGACTGTGAATTGATGAATCTGTGAACTGTGTTATCTCTAACCCCCTCTCTTTGCTTGCATGTTTGCATGCTGTGCCCTATCAAACGCAGACGGAGATGAAGGTAATAGAAAAAACAACACACAAGTTGACTGTTTTTCACTTAAAAACTTTATTTCAGAGGCTCTCTTGTTTGTATTTTATGTCTTAATGCCTTTATCATTCCTTCCAGGCCTTAAGACATTAGCATTTTTATTGTTTCTGTTCCTCCTCCCCCGACTCTCTTCATCTGCTCCTCTCTTGTGTTTTCGTGTTTGCCTCATGATGCCTCTCCCCGCTCCGTGTCTCACCCTTTTCTCTTGCGTGAGATGAAAATCACGAGGATCAGAACTTTGCCGTCCCTTTAAACTCCTCTCTCTGATGCCTTCCCATGTCGCCCACATTCAGCTCCCAAGCCGTCGTCACACTACAACACGTTCTCAAAAGCAAAGTAAAGCTTGTTCATTTTCGCTTCTTTAGTTAGTGCTTTGACTTTCTACCACAGAACTTGTATTTCCCAGCTTACCCTGTGTATCCCCATGAAGTTTCTGCTTGGCAGGGGCGCCTGTTGATTCTCTGGCTCTGTGTGTAAGCTCTTTGATTGGCTGGCTGTGCAGGCTGTCGTGTTGCCTTAGTTCCTTCTAACACATGGGCTTTGAATCACCTCCAGACCAAATGGAGACACACTCCTCGTACAGACTGATAGTCAGGGTAGGGCATGATCAACAGTGATTAGCAAAAATCTGAATCTGAGCTGTTAGATTTGTTTCCACATCAAATCTCAGAAAACACCAATTTTAACTTTTTAAGCTTTTACTGTATTTGCTCCAGTTCCTACAGTCACAAACACATGTTGACACGTGATGGCTTTAATGGCTGCCATCATTTTAAGGGAGCTGTTTTTTCTTTTGGGATTTAGTGTTTCACTTCCCTTTGTCGGGGCAATTGCAAGAAACAGATTTTAAAAATGATGGTCAAAAAAAATGGCACAGGCCCATATACCTAGTATGGGTTCATCTTTAAAAATTGGATGCTGCACTTCTCATCATACATCACATATTTTGTTTGAACTGTTTTGTAATTGCTCACATCTTTCAAACCTTAAACCCCCAGTCTGCAACGCAAGAAGTGTCCAAGCCAAGATATTCAACTGATGTTAAAGAAGAATTTCTGCACAGCTGAAAAGATGTTCTTTTCATAAAATCGGGCTGTCTATGCAGTAGAAAGATGAAAATACTTTTGAAATGGTGCTACCTGACCACAGAAAACAGAGAAAAAGGCCTTTGGCATTCACTTTTGCTCAAGAGGTAGAAAACCTACAACTACCAGAATGCACTGCACCTCACCGGACCAGTAAAGGCTCCTGCTGATGGGTGATGTAATGTGAGCTTGTCTGTTTTGACACAGAAAGCAATATGGCAGCCTGGAGGTAATATGTGATCTCACATTACAGTTAGACAGTAAGCTAAAATATAATTCTGCAGACATTTGAGGCGAGAAATAGGCAACGCAGTCACAGAGTCTTGGCTCATATTTGATTAGCACTATCTAGTTTTAGAATAGAATAGAATTTCCACCACGGGTGGAATTTTTCTTCGGCTCACCAAACACAAAAGACAACATTGTAAAAAGCAGACAAACAGTCAGTATGGCAAGCATATAAAGTCAGTTACTTTTTAATCTCAGTTGGATCTGAGTTTGGCCTGAGTTTGAGAGAGAGGGGGCCGCTCTCTGTCTCGATCCACTTCTTTACTCAGTGTTCATGGTGGCAGGTGTACAAAATACAATTTGTAGTTCGAGGAACAGCCCTAGACCCGGTGAAAATTTAAAGTGGGATATGAGCATGGAGATCTAAGCACTGGGAAGATGGAGGGAAGATTAATACAGTTCATTTAAACATACTACCCACATTATTATGGTATAAAGTTGGTTGAAAAGTGGCAAAGTATCCTTTTAACTAATCTTCTGACTTAACAAAACTCCATTGTAGCCACACACGTCTACGATACGTCTGTTTTCACAGGCTGAATAGCAGTCCTCATGACTAGAATTGACTCAAATTGACTTTGATATGTTACATGAGTGGAGTGGCCCTTTAAATGCACAGCAAAGCCCATAATGTCACTTAATAGCATTTTTCGTTAGACTTTCTCTGTCTGGTTAACCCACCCTCACCTCTTTCCAAATCCACACCTTCAGTTGTAAAAAGTCACAAACTGGGATGGGAAAGAGATGAATAAGGGCCAGGCAAGATATTCAGTGGTGGTGTTTAAATTTGCTCCCAATTTTCTGCCACTTCCAATGGCTGTATCTACATAAATGTGCAGTATGGTTAAATGGGCTGTCGTTAAAAGAAAACAGGCACAGACACATTTGAAAAGATGTCAGGTGTTATCATAGACTAATATGCTTCTCTTCTCAAATGACACAGTTAGAATCGCAATATGGGAGTCATATCCCACACCTGTGTGAGCATCAAATTTAATGCTCATTTCCTTTCAGTCAGTCATTTGTAGTTCACTCCTTTCGAGACGAATCCAGCAGCCGCTTTGTATGTTCCACCATCTTGCAGTGCTGCTGTTACTGCAGGGCAAGTCAAAGGGTCTGCTGCTGCCTGCATGTGGTCATTGCCTGAGTTAATGCAGCTTGTTATGTTCACAGTAATGCCACAGTTAGTTGGTTTAGTTCATTCATTCATTAACATCAGCCAGACAGTGTAAAGTTAGCTGACAAATGTAAGCTGCGTTAGCTAAGCAGTGTTAACTTTGCTGATGTTAATTGTTTCGCAATCTGTTTTTTTCCAAAATTGAAGTTTGCCCATTTAGTTGGAGCAGCTGAGAATTGCACAGGTTCCCTCCAAGGTGTTCAAAAATAACTTTAAATAGAAAGTAGAGGTGAAAGGAGAAAACTGTACACTTCTAAGGAGAGCTTGCATTCAAGCATGCACATGTTGGGAGATGCCACTGCAGTAATGGGGCCTTGTTTACTTCCGGTACTTCCACGGATTAATCTTTACATGGATGCTATCTGATGGCATCATGGTGTACAGCATGGACACAGGAAATCAGATCGGTTGTTTGAACAGTTAGGAACTAGATGTTCTATTGATGGAAAAACTCATCCTCAAGTAAGAGTCTTAACACCTTGTCAGTTTTCACACAACTCCCACAGTCGTGTTCTCGTATTCAAAATGCCTTCCACTCCTGTCAACAACAGAGACAAAATATCTGTTTTGGATATACACACTTGCTGGGTCTTCCCAGCTTATCTGGGTTAAATACTGTGGTTGATGCTAATTTGTACTTTTACATCATGTTTTCAGTTCATGTTAGCTATAGCTCAGGAAGAGAAAAAGCACTATGAAACTACACATAGGTTTTCTTATGTATCTCAATTAAAGTGTCCTTTCTACCCTACTCATCCTCCACCCTCTTCATCTTTCTGTACCTGTTCTCTTCATTATCTTTCTTCATAAGGTCCTTTTTGCATATAATGTCTTTTAAACAAAACTTACTTTGTTTTCAGCGGGACGTAGGCAGTTTGCTCGCCATGAATGGGCCCAGAAGGCGGCCTACCTGCTGGGCTGTACCTTGGAGGAGCTGTCCTCTTCTATCTTTAAGCACCAGGCCAAAGGACTGCAGCACTCCACCTCGTTCAGAGGAGGACCGGATGACGCTGGCCAAGGGGACAGCTCAGGTAAAAATCCAAACTGAGTCCTTGGATCTTCTTTGTAAGAGGATTTGCACACTGACATGTTCACTTTTCACTTGATATCTGATGTAGTCATTTGTGGTTGCCTTACCCCTGATATGATGAACAGTTTAGAGAGGTGCAGTTTCCCCAGGCATGTCTTAAATTCAAATAAAAACAAGAAGTTTGTGCTCTAAAGAAAGGATCAGCACTCAGTGAATAACCTCCTAAACCCTATGATAAGCTAATATGGCAAGGCTTAACTATATAGATCAGTGAGCAGTGATAACTAACATGTCTTTGGGGTCATTGGGTGGGATTTCGTCTAGTTGGTCCCACGACACCTCCAGGAGGCTAGACAGTGATCTCTGGCATCCCAGAGACACTCCCCTAATGCCAAGTCTCACTGCTCCCCCCACCAACCCAATAACCTCCTTTATACCATGGTCTGGGTAAATACTCAATTCTGATTGGCTGCAGGGTGTCCGTTAAAAGGTGTTATAGGACAGCTAAAAAGACGTTCCGGTCAAATTGCCTGATGACAGGTTCTAAATTATTGCGCTGGCTCAGCTGCTAGTTTGTAACCATAGCAATGGAGACTCAGAGCAGAGGCAACGGATTACAACAGGCAACCTGCAGGCTTATTGGGCTCCGTCAGCGCAGGAGAGACGAGACTGGAGCAACATCTTGTCGTCTCCAAATGTCCCAACAAGCAGTGCTCAATCTGTCAATCTCCGTCCTTCAAATGCCACTATGATGGACATACCCATATCACTTTCAAATTTCACTATTAATGGTAACGTAGCATTTAATTTTAAATAGGAAACAATCGTTAATTTGTTACTGTGTTTATATGATTTAATCTCGACTACTATATGCTTATGAATTATTTGTTGCAATTAAAAATGATTTTGACTAGCCTACTATTTGGATGTTGATTATTTGAAACAAATTTTCTTGGGCTTATAAATGAACGGCAATGAAACATGAAAGTAATATCGCAAGTTTTTTTTTTGCACATCATCCTCTGACCACCAGAGGCTGTAACACACAAGCGGTAAGAAGTGCACTGGCTTTCTGAAATAATCATCTTCTGAATAATATCA
>NC_065507.1:41077346-41100408 GCF_006386435.1 Epinephelus moara | reverse complement strand
CAGGCTCCGTACATGCGAGCTCCAGGTAGAAACAGTGCTGATACTACCTTTCCTAGCACATTCACCATACTCTATCTCACACGCTACATAGCATAACTACAATATAAGCTAAAGTTAAAGGAGATAAATAAACTTACAGGATCAGCAAACACACTCACCTTACAGCATGGTCTCAAACAAAAGGGATTCAAATAGGCCACTCCCACACTTAAATAACCTTCCTCTTCCTGGATTTCCTCCTGAGAGGAAGTGGATCGCTCCACCTGATCTCAAGGAGTTATGTACTCTCTGCATAGTAGTTCCCCCTGCTGGCCCCCAACTGACAAAAATTTAAGTCCTTGCAGAAAACACTGCTCACTTTTTGCTCCGTAGAAGTAAAACCCTAAAACACCTGCACTGGCCGTGAGCAGTAGATATCTGCTGTAGACTGGAGGTTGATTAGAATTGACGTTCTTCATCTTGTTCTTGTTGGCCCTGAATCTGATCTGTTGTCTCTTGACCCCCCCCTCTGTCGCTCAGGCTCCAAGGTCACAGCTCTGGAATGTTTGGAAGCCATGGCATCAGGACTCTACTCAGAGCTCTTTACTCTTGTCATCTCCCTTATTAACAGGTCAGACCTTTGAATATTTAGCTCAAAACATGTCACTTCCTTATTTTGGTCCTGTTTGGAGTTCTTTTTCAAAAGCATTCATGATGTAGTAGCCACATATATCTGTTGATTAAGAGCAGCTTCCTACTCAAAGTTTCTTTGGTAGTATTAACATGGGATGCAGATTCATACCTACTTTCCTTCTATGTTCCTTTTTTCCCCTTATCCTTCATTCTTCTACCATTCCTTTTTGGCTTTAACTTCAACCTTCCATTCTTTCTCTCTCACCTTACTCTCTCCTGGTTACTTTTATGCCTCCATGCCACCAATAGCTGTGGCCAGAGGCTTTATGTTTTCAAGTTGTCCGTCTGTTCATTCATCCATTCCATTCATATTATGGGTATTGAATGAAGTAATCTATTGGTATCAGTATCACTTAAAGCGTACTGGTATTGGTGCTGGTATTTTAACTTTTTAAACGGTACCAAGGCCCTAAATGAGGTGCTGTGGACATATACTGATTGTGTTTTTCAGAAGAAATCTAAGTCTGTGTTTTGCTTGTTACATAAATTGAACTATTAATTTGGTGAGGAAATTAAAAGATAGTCCTTTATAAGACTTCAGTTCAATTTTAAGTTGGTACCTTGTATAAAACTCTGTTTTAAGGTTTTTCTTTTATTCTGTCAACCTGTTGTGTATTCAGAACGTACATATGCTAAAGGTGAAACTGCTCTTCACTGTTATAATGCATTGTTAAAGGAATGTCTTTGGATTTTGGACGTACAAAAGAAACTATGCGCATCAAATCTTTAGCACTAAAGCCTCATGATATCTTTGTGTCCTTCAGGGCTCTGAAGTCCAGTCAGCACTCTCTGTGTTCCCTGCTGATCGTGGACACACCAGGTTTTCAGAACCCACGGCTAGCTCAGCAGCAGCGGGGAGCCACATTTGAGGAGCTCTGCCACAACTACACCCAGGAGAGGCTGCAGACCCTGTTTCATGAACGCACCTTTGTCCAGGAGCTGGAGAGATACAAGGAGGTGCTGCTGGGCTGACAGAACACAACTCTAGATAGTGACTTAGAAAGAGCATAATCATATTAGCACATCAGCTTTTTTCTATTCTAGGATTCTGTGTGGTTAAAATATTCTCAGTTATATAAAGTCAAAAATATTGACCGAAATGGTTGATTTTTTCAAATAACAACAAAATGATATATTGTCTCTAGTGGCGTCTAACTATGCAGATATTGTAATTTTCTTTAACAGTGGAAGCCAATGGAATGTATTGGTGTCCATGGCATTGAAAAAATGACATTTAGAAACATTTCACAGAGCACACCATCTTCAACAGTATTCTTAGGGACTGTAGCTTCTTTGCATATGACGTCATAGATCGGTGCGCTCTCCAGATGGAAGGCAGGCAACTGGCGGCAAAGATTACCAACACTGCATATACGCCTATGGTTTGCACTGTTTACAGCTGTTCTAGTCAATCACATTGGGAACAAACAAAAACAAGGGCCGCCAAAAATAATGGGACTTAAAGGTGAGAAGTAAAATGTAAAAAAAAGTCACTTAAGCCTTGTTCAGACAGCAGCCCAAATCCGTTTTTTTTGCAAATCTGATCAGAATCCGATCTTACTGACTGACCGTTCGCATTACATATTGCAAGTGATCAGATCCGATCTACATATGTCCATATTGACGTAGTCTTATCCACATTGGTTTCCATGGTAACAGGCTACGCCCAGGAAAAACAAACACTGGCAACAGCAAACTGTGTGTGTTTCTGTCCCAAATGGTTATGTGGACCCGCGGCGCAAACTTTCTCCTAATTGCAAGGAAGCAACAGAAACGGAGGAGACTGCTAAGTTGTGCTGCCTTTCGTGCTGCCATCACTGCTGGAATGGTAGTGGAGCGATTAGTAATGAGTGAAATCAAAACTCCAGTCCAGCTCTCTTTTTTCCATCATGGCATTATAGGCCTACATTATGACAGAAATTCTGTTGGGTTTTTACTTTTACTACTCAACATCACAAGTGTTTTTTTGTTGTTGTTTTTTTAAATCTGTTAAGAAAAGTGATGTTAGCATTATGAACTTACCATTCCCAGGTGTATCCAGCCTTTCTTCCTCATCTTCCTGACCGTTGCGGTCTTCCTCTGCTGCACTGTCCAGAACAAATTTAGGATCCAGGCTTGTCATGAAGACTTTTGTCGAGATACTCATGTCCTGATATATGGCTTTATTTCTGTATGTACCTTCTAATTTTTTCTGAACTGACAAATCCCCCCAGATAGCTATCAGGCACTTTATCTCCTCGTCCGTCCATGGTTTGTTGTTTTCCTCCATGCTTTTAACCCGTGGCTTGACTATTTCTTCCACCTGTAACTCCATAGGCTTCGCTAGGCAAGGAGCGTCGTTGTTGTTGTTGTTCGTGCTGTGCTGCGAGTGACTCAGAAGACACTTGGAAATCCTATTTGAGTGACCGAGACTTTCAGATTGAAACAGATCTGAAAAAAAAAGATCAGAATCCCATTTAAACCATCTCCGTATGTGGTTTGAATCAGATTTGGAAAAATTGGATCTCATGTGTTTTTTCGCTGTCCAGACTGTCGGAAAATCAAGCTAGATACAATCTGGATATGCTAAAAATCCGATTTGGAGTGGTAATCTGAACAAGGCCTTAGAAACAGTGGCAGATGTGGATCAACAACTTTCATCTTAGGGGTGGAGTCAACTAAAGTGTAAAGTTAAAGCGTTGTGTTAAACATGCCTGGAGTTGGATACGGTTGCAATGAGCTGTGACATCTTCCCCATGTTTTTAGCCATGACTCAGATCTGAAACAGTTGTTCTAGTAAGTAGAAAACAGTAACTCAAGTTACCTAACATTAGCTGGTAGCCTGACAGCAGTCCAGCCATGTACAGAGTTGAAATATGAAGATAATTATACACAAGCACATTTACTCACCAGGCCAAAAACAGGACTGCACTCTTGTGCACTTTCATCAGCTCAATGTGTAACGTCAGTAACACTGAGGCCTGGAGGACAAGGCCATTTGTACCAACGATAGTGTCCACACCGGGGAAATCGGTCAAGTTGTAGGGAAAATCAATTTTGTTCGTTTTGTATGGATCACATCCAACATGAGTTTCAATTTTCTGACGATAGCTGTTGCCTGCAGGTTCATCCAGCCCTTTTTTGCAGTCACTTTTCCTCTGTATCCAGTTCACACAGTGTATGGATTTATCACTTCCTGCCCTCCATCTGAATTTTGCGCATCAGAATAGTCACATGACTGCAAACAAGCTATTTTTACTGCTGGAAGTAGGTCCCATGAAAACTTTTCACATCAAATTATTATCCTTGGTTCCCTTCAACTCTACTGTTTTGGTTGCAAGCTTAAATCTCAGAGACAGTAATCTCAACAAGTTGGACGATTAAAAGCAGAACTACCTGCATGGAAACATACCACTAGAGGCAACTGAGAAAGATACATCCAAAGTCAAATTAACTTAATTATAGTGCTCTGCAAAATCAAATAAGAAACGTGTCACAAGCATTGTTCTAACAACAAAGAGATGTACACTCACACAACCCAATCTACAGTCTACTATTGGCTAATTTTATAATCAACCTGAATAGCTACAGTTGTGATTCATTTATGATCTCATCTTCTGCTGGTATATCTCCTGTAGCTTACTAACCTGAATCTTTATCCCCTCCTGCATCTAGGAAAACATAGAGCTTGCTTTAGATGACATAGAGTCCAGTACCTCACTGTCTGTAGCAGCTATTGACCAAGCCTCAACCCAAGCTCTGGTAAGCACAAGAAACATCACAATACTACTGTATGTCTGTTTCAGGCATCTCTGTGCATGTGATGTCATTGTATTCTGTCCTGCCTGAAACCTCTTATCAGAAAAGGTCATTAGCCTCACAAAAAAATTTATTTATCTATTTGTCTGCCAGGTGTTTGGTGTTTTTTTTGTCAAAATAATTCTTTATCCTTTAATAGTGACAAAAGCAGACATTTATATGCTGTACCAGGCCTGCTGCCATCCAATTAGTTTGGCTCTCTGTGTTTGTAGCTCATTTTTTTCTAATTTGCTCCTTTTCCTTTTGGAATTCTTTCTACATCAGCAATATTAATTGGAATCAAGTTTGTGATTTGTTTCCCTCTTGTTGACTTGGAAGGGTCCCTCTCCCTCTGCTCATCAGTTGGCCTCTTATTGCAAAGCCCATTCAGTTATTAGGGGTACAAGTAAGTGTGGCTCCTGGCCTTGGTAGAAAATGTAGAGCACTGATGTGTAGAGGCCCAAGCTAGTGGCATTAACAATTGTTTCAAAATGCCTGTGAATTGATTTGTGTTGAAGTTGATTGTAATTCCCTAACCTTGACTAAGTTGTCTCGTTGGAGATGATCCAGACCTGCAAAGATTTGATCACTGGCGATCACCGCACAATGCATGCCGGTTAGTTTTGTGTCCGACTTCATCCTGACTTATTACAAAAGTGGACAGCGATAATCTTGTGGTAGCGAGGCAGCTGCAGTTTTTAGAGCCATGCGCTGCAGTTGCTCTCCACCAACTGCAAAACCCAGGGCATGACGGAAAACGCCTGGCTCTCACCTGACCTCATACAGTAGCTAATTGGTTTAGATGTCGACTCAACAATATGACGTTTTAGATAAACTCTTAATTTTTGTTGAATTTCAAAGATTTAAATGTTATTTGTCTGATTTGAAGGTTTATTCTGTGAACAGAAAACATGTTGTGTGACTGATGGTGAAGTTAAGTTGTTGAAACTAAATACATTCATCATAAACTTCACAGAGTTTGTTATTAACAGTTTTATTCTTTTTTTTTATTTCTTTTATATTTAACACAATTAACAAAGGAAAATCAGATAAAAAAACACAGGGATGGGAAATAAACAAGACAAAACAAAACACAACAAGACAAAGAAAACAATCAGAGAAAGAATTAAGAAAAAAGGGGTGGGGGTGGGGGTGATGCAAGGGTGACATTCATGTTAGATATGTTACATAAAATAGATCTCATACATCCATTATGGGTGGGGGCTACTGTTTCAAACGTGCAAGGACAGAGTCCCAGTCATCCTCCAGCCCCTTATCAAAGTCTTTTAACAGGCAGGCTGCCTGTTCCATGTTTAGTAGGTCCAAGTGTTCCTTCAGCCAAGAGTCCCTTGAGAAGCAGGATGCTTTACACTCCTTCCAGTTTAGAATTATCAGTCTCTTAGTGGATAGGCAAGCCAGTGTCCATAGGCGCTCAACAGTTACTCCGACATTATTATCCAACTTCAGGCCCAGCAAGCATACTTTGGGGGGATTGTTTTAATTATTGAAGTATTTAACATCACAGAGACTTGTGGTGAGATGTGAGGATTCTTAGAATAACATCTGTACAGATGTGAAGCCCTGACTATATCTGACTGATCTTTAATGAAAGCTGTTGTCTTGTATTTTTTTTCCTCTGAAAACATTAACCTAATAGTCAGACACAATTTATTTAGCCAATGTAGTTGAGGGGACGGGTCAAACTGATATGATGCTGATTTACAGGAGAATTCATGTCAAATGGAGGTTGAACCATGAACATGAATTATAGATCGCCTGTAAAGCATTTTAATAAATTAATATATCATAATTAAAACAACTGGAGACTGAAAACAAACTGATACATGAGTCTGACAGTATTTTTAATAAATCAACATCATATTGGACAGGATGTGAGTGTGTCTGTGACTTCCTGTACGGACTGAATGCTGCTGGAAACTGTCGGGAAACGGTCTGACTTTACTGCAGCTTTTGGTCACCGCCCCCCGCTGCTGCTGCCTGCTCTCGTCTACTAGTCTTTGCCTAACAAATAGTGTTTGTCCCCAACACATTTGTCATTCTAAATGAAATGTCTCAGCAACAATTAGATGGATTGCTGGGAAATTTTATTTAGGCATTCGTGTCATGCCTCATGACATTCATGGGGCTGAGGGCAGAGACACACCAAACCAACATCACAAAATTAGTGGTGATGAAGGCTGACTGTTGCTTTGCCTCATGTTGTCTATTTTCTTGGCCAAAAAATTGCCGCCAGTGGCCAACTAGCAAGTATGTTCTGCACCTATGTGAGAGGAAATTACTCTCCACAGCAGCAGGCGGCAGTAGTCTGTATTCGTCATTCAAAAAGGGAAACCGGAGGACAGACCGGTGGGAATCAAGACACTAGTTAGCTGGTTAGCACATTGACAACACACCCGACATTAACCATGCGCTCGAGAAGAGTAACACCAACAGTTGCAAACTGTTTTTGCTGAAGAGCTCAGTGGTTAAAACAAAATTTTACCTAATATAACAAGTTTGTTTGAATGTCACTTCCTCTTCACGTGAGCTGTTTTTTCACTTTCCTCACTTCCATTTCTCCTCGTGAGGGCAGACTAGTGCAAATGGTGTGGGACACATTGCAAAAATTAGGGTGACAAGATGCTCACTGATGGCCCAACATTGGTCGACAGCAGATCGTCAGCTTGGTGTGTCAGGCCCCTTAGGATGAATTGTTAGAAATTTGCTGTTTTCTTAACTTTTAATTTAGTGACTTCAATAGATCACGCAAAACTTGTTTATGACTATATACCTGTAAGAGCAGTGGCAATCCTATCAGTCTCAGCTGTACCTTTTGGGTAGTACTAATTAGGTTTTTTCAAAACTCAGCAAAGTGGTTGTGATTAAACTGATGTGGATCAGTTTTTGAAGGGTTGGGAAAGCATTGACAGTGATGCAGTCCTGCTGATAGAGATAGACAGATCAGAGAAAATTTTAAAGGCAACAAGACACAGTGTATTTTGTTTTAGTTTGGAAAACTTGTTGGAAAAGGATTCACAAAAAATGTTGTGACACAAAGAGGGCAACAAGAAGAGGTTGTATAACTCACTTTATTATAAACGACACAGGCCACGAAGACAAATTTGCAGATTGTGATTTCTGGTGAACTGACAGCAAGTGTATTTATCTCTGTGAAGGATCCAGACTGCACATCACTGCTAATTAGGTTTCAGCAGCACAATACAGTATCTCTTCTTTGATTTTGAAGTGCCTTGAGAGTCATTCTGTTTTCATCCAAGGGTGCCTCTTTGCAGAAGTTCCTCCTTATTTAGAGAGGCTGATATCTGCCAAGCACAGAAATGTAAGAATCCCATCAGCAGAATGGGGCCAGTCAGTCTATGAACAGACTAATAACAGTAGAGAGCTCATTGCATTTCTTATTAATGTTAAGACTTCCACATTTTTCAAATTACATATTAACAATACATGAGGTGTTATCATCTTTCAAGCAGTGCTTAATCCATTTGCCAGTTCCACAAGATTTTACCAAAATCCCGAACTTTGATACAATTAAAAATACTTCATATGATTTATATATTGAGTCTTTTTTCATGTTTATTTAAAATTGAATCCGTCTGTACACAAGTATTGTTATCTACAAAAAAAGACAAAGTAGGACACACCTGATGGAACACATATTCTGCTTTAGGCAGCAGAATGAAGCCATGGAATGATGAATAAATGAACCAGCAGTTTAAGACGGCTGTTACTTTTTGAATTTAAAAAAATAAATAAATAAATATTAATCCTATTAAATGAGACTTCTTCTTCTTCTTCTTCTTCTTCTTCTTCTTCTTCTTTCGGCTGTTCCCTTTAGGGGTCGCCACAGTGAATCATCTGCCTCCATCTAACCCTATCTTCTGCATCCTCTTCTTTCGCACCAATTGACTTCATGTCCTTTTCACTACATCCATAAATCTCCTCTATTAAATGAGACTGTAATACCTGGATAATTAAGAGATTAGTTGACATGTATACCACATATTAATGCCTTGTTAGAATTCTACACTTAAATGAACTCAAGGATTACGGACAGCTAAAACACATTCTAATGCTACCAAATACTCACAGACCTAAATGTAGCCCTTAAGAACAAATGCGTTGGCTGATAATCGACTCATTAATTATCTTCGTGGTTCAAGAATTTGCACCCGTTTCTAAAGAGACACATGAAAACCCTACCCATACCCAGGGTGCAAATTGAATTTCCAAAATGAAGAGACCCGAAGACAGTCAGACCCAGTCTAAAATTTACCTGAAGATAATTCAACCCAATCCAGAATGTGTTCCACCTAAACAAAGAACAAGCAGCCTTATTACAGAAAAATATTCAAACTGCTTGTCCTATGTTAACTTAAGTTTCAAAGACAGTAAAAATCTTAGTTTCCTTTTAAACCACATTTCCACTAAACACCTTAGGTGCAGTCTTCTTCAAACCTGTATATATCCTGTACAGGCATGTACCTAAGCCTTACATCTGTTTAGCATTTCCACCACAGACAATACTCTGAAGGCAGGGTTGTTAGTAGATAGTAATAGCCACATCTCTGCCCCATCCAGCTCTCGCAGTATTTCCTCTTTCGGTGATAAGGAGGAACATCTTCACCCCGCCAGTTGTCCATGGAACTGAGTTGTGCATCCACGTCCTCAGAACAGGACAGAACAGGCTGGAGTGTTTAGAGTCTCTGTTGCAATTGAATGTTGAAAAAAAGTGGGTTTGTGCATTGAGTCCATGGAGAACAAGACTGATGATTCTCTCTTGAACATTAAACAGACCGCAGTGTTTCTCGCTTCCCCTTTTAATATTGGATCAGTGCGCCAGGTACCCAAACAGAGGGGTGATGAAAAAACAGGACAGAATGGAACTATTCTTTTGGTACCATCCACAACTTTTGACAATAGAAAAGCAAAAATAACTATTCTGGTGTGTAACGAATTGCTTGTTAAATTTGTATCTTTGAGTAACTGACAGATGACGCATTTTCAAGGCTTAGGTGAACATTAGAGCTCTCCTGGTTGAGTTATCAATCAATTCAATCAATCAGTTTTATTTATAAAGCCCAATATCACAAATCACAATTTGCCTCACAGGGCTTTACAGCATACGACATCCCTCTGTCCTTAGGACCCTCACAGTGGATAAGGAAAAATGCCATCAGTCAAAGTCCAAACAATGAACAACTGTGTTAGAAAACAAGGTAAGGGGCACATTAAGAAGTAAGGAAAACGTCAGTTTTCTAAGGAGTAGCCCAGAGTCCTGCACAGCTCCATTTTTGAAAACCTGCACCCGCCCATACCCGTAAAGCCCAGTACCAGAACCGACCTCTTACCCATCATGTCTAAGTCAAAGACACACCCGCCCACACCCAGTAGTAAAAGTCCCATGACTAGACAATCCACTCATGATTGAACTCACTTTAGCTACAGTCACTCACATTAAGCTGGGTTCTCCGTTCTTGAAATACAAATCTAACAGAGAGAACGTCTCTTTGACCGGCTGCGCTCAATGTCCGGATGGTGAAAACATTTTGCGCAGGCACTGCCAGGTTAGGAAACATTTTAGCATGCTCCTTTCACCACCATAAAAACCTCAAAAGGATCCTCCTCAGGTGTCTTGAACCCGATGGAGGCTGCCACCTCATCCTCGGGCAAGGTTTTAGGGCTAGAGTCCTACATGTTGGAGACAAATGTGACAACAGGGTCAAAGGTTTAACTTGTGTGTGTATATATATATATATATATATATATATATACACATATAATAATGCATTTTATTTGTTAGGGCGCCTTTCAAGCCACTCAAGGTCGCCTTACAGCAAAGATAAAAAAAAAAACATACATCAAACAAGAAACACAGCATACAAAACATCATACAAATACATTAAAATAGAGGGGAAGACAGTAAGACAGTATAAGAACATAGTGCATTTGATCAGATGGAATAGGCAAGTCTGAACAGATGTGTTTTGAGTTTGGATTTGAACAGATTGACAGATGTGGTGTTGCGGAGGTCAGGGGGGAGTGAATTCCAGAACTGGGGAGCAGAGCGGCTGAATGCTCTGCTTCCCATGGTAGCCAGGCGGGCAGGGGGAACAGAGAGGTGGATGGAGGTAAGAGGATCTGAGTGTGTGTGCGGGTGTGGCAATGTGGAGGAGGTCAGACAGGTATGGAGGGGCGAGGTTGTGAATGGCCTTGAAGGTGAGCAGTAAAATCTTGTATTGGACACGGTGTGTGATGGGGAGCCAGTGGAGCTGCTGCAAGACGGGTGTGATGTGGCGAGTGTATGGGGTCCTTGTGATGATACGAGCTGCTGAATTCTGTACCAGTTGTAGTTTATGGAGAGTTTTTTGTGGAAGACCGAACAGGAGGGAGTTGCAGTAGTCAAGCCGGGAGGTGACGAGACTGTGGACCAGAATGGCAGCTGTGTGAGGTGTGAGAGAGGGGCGGAGGCAGTTGATGTTGCGGAGATGGAAGTAAGCTGACCGGGTTATGTGGTTGATATAAGAAGTGTAAGAAAGTGTGCTGTCAAGGATGACACCCAGACTCTTGACCTGTGGGGAAGGAGAAATGGAAGAGTTGTCAATAGATAATGTATATATATATATATAGGAATATATATATATATATATATATATATATATATATATATATATATATATATATATAGTTATATTTTTATTTTTTTTACACACAGCTTTTTGCCTTTACCCTCACAAAACTGACCCAATACAGGACTCAGGAGCAGATTGCTAACCAACATCCAAACACCACCCTTAAGTTTTGTTCATGACACTTTGTAAAAACCGGATTTTTACACAGCATTTGTTGAGTGTGTGATGGAGTGTTCTTGCTTCAGCTTTGACTGCTTTCTTCCATCACAACAGCAACTACAACAATAGGTGCCTCCAGTAGACAACTCACCATGTGCTCATTCCCAGGAAACTTTGCGCTATTTGTATAATGGAATGCTAAAGATTTGGCTCTAGGTTGGAATCTCTATGCAGAAGACCTCATGTTTATCATGCTGTGATCAGACCACATAATATCAGCCTGATAATGGACCTGAAAGCTCTGAAGCACCAGGCAACAGAAATGAGTGCGGGATTCGCCAGTGGCTGGTTTGCCTAATGTGTCAGAGTGGAAGATGCCCGGTGCAGCATCAGCACAAAAAGACGAGCATGTCTATCGTCTAGTTTGACAACTCCTACAGCGTGTAATATGACAAAAGGAGTGATGTTGTTGGTGCTGTCAGGTAAAACAGTGAAGTCAGTCCTTGGCACCTTACCTGTCATCTCTGTATGTCACATAAGTTGTGAAAGATTGCAAGCTATGAGCAGTCAGGGCCTAAAATGACCATCCAAAAGGCCAAAATAGAATGAACAGTGTAATATAATGTTGACTTGTAGTGTTTGCTTTTGTCTTTTTTTTTTGAGTAAAACTCCATTGGGCATATCTGGTTTTTAAATGTATGACACTGTGTTATGTTATATATACTTTTTACCTGCACATTATCTTAGGATTTCAAGTGAGGAATAAGGATTTCTATACACATCTAGCCTTGACCTTAAGATTTTTACCATCTCGGTCAAAGTGAAGTAATTGTGAAAGAACACAGGGGACATTTGGTGTGTTGGTATCCATCACAGGTGCGCACTCTGACCAGGACGGATGAGGCTCGAGGTCTCCTGTGGCTCATGGAGGAGGAGGCTGTTCAACCTGGAGGTTCAGAGGAAACCATGCTTGAAAGACTCTTCAGCTACTATGGCTCTGCGCAGGGAGAAAACAAAGGTGAGTACTCAACCTGTCACTGCCTGCTAAAGCAATCAACTGTAGGTTTCTAGAGTTTGCAGGAACCACAGACTGCACTGATCATACTCCTGACATCGTGGGGTATAATGGGAATATTTCCTATGTGTTGCAGGAGCCGGTTTGCTGCTACGAGGAGAGAAGCCCCATCTCTTCCTGTTGGGCCACAGCCATGGGACAGACTGGGTGGAATACAATGCTCAGGGCTGGCTGAGCCATGCCAAGCACAACCCTGCCGCCCAGAATGCTGCCACACTGCTGCAGGACTCCCAGAAGTACGACCACTCACAGCAATAACACACATGCAGCACCCAGTTTATTTTAGCTGATTCTGTGACAACCAGTTATCAGTGCTCTGGTGTTTATATGCCGCACATCCATGTGTCAAACAGTGTTCCTAAAAGTGTGCTGTCTTGTCTATAATACCATTTTTTTTTAAATGCGAAGAGCAAAATATGAGTAGTGGCATCATTCAAGTTGAAAATCTTAACTGATGTACATTGTATAATTTGATGAGAAAAAAATGATGTAACAATCTTCAGTGGAAACCAAAATCATCACCCCACAGAGGGCTGGATTCAAAATCACACTTAAAATCAAAGTAAAAAATTAAAATCACAGACTGATCCAACTTGCCTGAATTTTATCACGGCAGCTCATAATGTGACTCAGGTGTGTTTGGCCCCCATGTGCCTGTATGAACTTCTGGGCATGCTCCTGATGAGTCAGCGGATGGTGTCCTGGGGGATCTCCTCCCAGACCTGGATCAGGGCATCAGTGAGCTCCTGGACAGTCTGTGGCGGTACTTGGCTGCATTGGATGCACCAATACGTAATGTCCCATCGGTGATCAATTGGTTTTAGGACAAGAGAACAAGAAGGGCATTAACGTCTTTGTCATCCAGGAACTGCCTACATACTCTGGCCACATGAGGTTGGGCATTTTCCTGCACCAGGAGGAACCCAGGGCAGCGGCGTAAGGTCGGACAGTCGCTCTGAGGATTTCATCCTGGTACTTAACAGCAGCCAGGGTACTGTTGGCTATGTCTGTGCGACCATCCAAGGATAAGCCTCCTCAGACCATCACTGACCCACCGCCAAACTGGTCATGCTGGATGATGTTACAGGCAGCAGAACTTTCACCATGGCATCTCCAGACTCTTTCATGCCTGTCACATGTGCTCAGTGTGAACCTGTTTTCATCTGTGAAGAGAACAGGGTGCCAATGGAGAACCTGCCAATTCTGGTGTTCTCTGGTGAATGCCAATCGAGCTGCATGTTGCTGGGATGTGAGCACAGGTCCAACTAGAGGACGTTGTTTGAATAAGGGACACAGCAAACATTCTTGGGTTTGTAGTATGGATGTGCCATCCTGGAGGAGTTGGACTACCTGTGCAACCTGATTGGGCTGCAGGTACCGCCTCATGCTACCAGTAGTGACAAGGACACTAGCAGAGCACAAAACTAGAGAAGAATCAGTCAGGATGGATAAGGAGAGAGCAACTGTCTGTGGCCACCACATGTAAAACATTCCCTTTTTGGGAATTGTCTTGCTTTTGCCTCTCCATTGCACCTGTTGTCACTTTCATTTGCACCAAAGCAGGTTAAACTGATTCACAATCACTTGTATTTCCTAAATGGTCAGATTGATATCCCTGAGGTTTAACTGACTTAGTTATACTGTGACAATTAAGTGTTCCCTTAATTTTTTTTGAGCGGTGTATATATACTTTTTAAATGAAGAAGTTAAACAATAAATTATTAAAAGAGCAGTTCACCAAATTTACAAAAACAAAAAATATTCTTTCACTCAGCTCCTGTGGTATCTATCCATGCAGATGGTTTTCTCGTGGTCACTGTTCTGTTCAATAATGCTAACTGCAGTGTGTGTATTACATAGGTTATCACTTAAAATTGTGTGTACAGTTATTCATTCATTCTTTCATTCATTCAAGACTTGGAGAATCAATTGAGCGAGACACTAATTTTCAATGATGCCAAACAAACACGAACAAAGACATTAAAAACAATCAATAAGCATCATCATGCATGTCAATTAAAATAGATATGAAATCATACAAAACAAAACAACAATAGCAATAAATGATTACTAAAAGTAGAGTGAGGTATATAATTAAAAGCATTTACACTCAATTAAAACAAGATCAGAAATAAGGCATTGAAGCTGGCATGGAGTCCAAGTTTAAGGTCTTGCAGATTATTCCATGTATGTATAAGATCTTTCTAGTTCAGTTCTGATTAAGGGAGTGTCGAGCAACAACCTATTCTGTGAACGAGTACCAAGATTATGTGAGGTCAGAGTTGAGCGGTAGACAACATCCAGTGATTTTAATGTAGAGGTAGCAGCTTTTCTGTATATAACATCCCCATAATCCAAAACAGACAAAAATGCAGATTCTACAATTCTTTTTCTATGTACAAAAGGAAAACAGTTTTTATTTCTGTACAGAGAGCCCAGTATTGTCCTCAATTTAGCAGTCAGAATTTCAATATGGTGCTTAAAATTAAAATTATTGTCCAGCCAGATACCAAGGTATATATATACTGATTGACTCACTCTATGGATGTGCCATTTGCAAAATGAATATTGAAAGATTCAATATGCGTAGCCGTGGTGAACAGCATCCATTTAGTTTTGTCTGAGTTAAGTACTAACTTATGGTTATGTAGCTGAAGTTGAAGCGAATCAAAAGATCATTGTAGACAGAATAAATCTCATTAAGTCGTTCGTCTTAAACTACTGTGTATCTTTACAAATTTAGAATGAATGTCTTGCTAAATTAATACATGATCTACCTTTATTATATACTTGTCAATAGCAAGTAATCCAAATCAACTGCAGATCTTCAGTACCCATAATGAAAAAGTGAGAGCCACAGTTTGAGAGCAGCAGGCTACAGAATGAGCCAAATGATACAGGGAGCGTCCCACCAACATATGGGTTTTCAAACTGCACAATATGCCACTAAAACAGACAGATTAGCTTCCTGTATATTGTTGCATCAATAACTGCCTGATGTTGTGAGGAAGAAAGCACGTCCTGTTAGTCATGTGCATGCATTTAAATGCAATTCATTCTTCTGCCACCACAGGAAGAACATTAGTGGGCTGTTTATGGGCCGGGCCAGTGGGGCCACAGTGCTGTCGGGCTCCATCGCTGGTCTGGAGGGCAGCTCCCAGCTCGCCCTGCGACGAGCCACCAGCATGAGGAAAACCTTCACTACAGGTGTGGCTGCTGTCAAGAAGAAGAGCCTGTGTATCCAGGTCAAACTCCAAGTGGTAAGTGGAGGAGACAACATTCTTTATATTAGTATGTAGAGTTTGGTAACATCACATAATTCCCTGCATAGCTCCACCCAGCTTTAACTTCACTAGAAGTCTGATCAGCTATAGGAATTCACAACAGCGGTGTGGGTGTGCATAGCCTTCAAGAAAAAAAACTTGAGTTGTTTACTTAGCTACTGTAGGTTGCATGTTAATTGCTGGTTTGTAGTCTTGCACAGACAGCCACAATGTAAAGAGAATGTTCAATTAATCTATGAGAAGGATCATGAAGATGTTGCATGGACTATTTTTCAGGTGCTCTGAAAAGCAACATGTCTGAGTCACCTCCTCTCTGTTTTTAGGATGCTCTGATTGATATGGTGCGTCGTTCCAGGGTTCACTTCGTCCACTGCCTGCTGCCCAAAGCAGAGGCAGTGGGTGGTGGAGGTGAGCCCCGTGTGACGCATGGGGAGAGCCCTGACTCGGGCCTTATGACTTTGGACGTGGGCCTCCTGAGAGCTCAGCTTCGAGGATCCAAGCTGCTGGATGCACTGCGCATCTACAGGCAGGGTAAGAAAGTACTTGTGGAAATGTTGCATTTATTTTCTCTTTAATCTAAATAATATAATAATAATAATAATATAATCTGTTTGACATTAAAATGGTCAGTTTACAGAGGAATACTACTCTGGAACAGCTTTGTTTAGTCTGAAAAAATAATAATATGATAGTGATGTCATCATGGTTATCTGGGATGGGACCTGCATTACAGACTTAGGCTATACAGTTTGAATGATGCGAACATTTGCAGGCAGTCAGACATAATGAAAAGATATTGTTAGTTGCATGATGGGGAAGGTAGAATCTGGTGAATCTTTTAGCTTGACCCATACCTGGACTGTGGCCTAAATGGAACTGCTTTGAATTGATTTTAATCCTACCTGGAACAGAGTGTTCAAAGTAGCTTATGACATGTGGGGTCCCACAAGGCTCAGTACTTGGCCCAAATTTATTTAGTTTGTATCAGCTACCCCTTGGCCACACTATAGGTCATTTCAACAATTGTTACACTGGTGACACCCAGTGTGTCTCATTTAATCTTGAGAGTCTACCATTAAAAACTGGATGCACTTTATGATAATTGTGATAAAACTGAAGTATCTCCATCTTGGGACAATGCCAGATAAAAGACTCAGGCAGAAAAATAGGAGTTGTTTTGCCTACCCCTAACTACAGTCACACATTGAGAGTCTTGTTCAGTTTGGCTATTTACAAATCAGAAGTCAAAATAATGCTCCCCCAAAACATATATAAGTAAATTATCCACTCCTCCACTTCCTGATGCAGCAGTTGCCCATCTACAGTTGGTGCAGAATGCAGGAGCAAGGCTTCTGACAAACACTAAACACTGACAGCATACATCTCCAGTCCTGACTGGATAACATTGGCTTGTATTTCTGATCTTTCAACTACTTATCTTGTTCCAAGATCCCACATATTACTCCAATTTATGTCCTCATTTATTTTGTTTGAATTATTTTATGTTTGACCTTTCCATATGAAATTCTTGTTATATTTCAGGGTACTGTATTATGTGTAATCCTGTGAATAATTTTCTTGTGGTTATAAAAGGTGCTATACAAAAAAAGTTTACTGGCTCACTATGCAAAAGGAAAGTCAGCATATTTGCATCGTTGCTACTTTTTGACCATGAATCCCAAATTTTATGTATGTACAATGCAAAATCACAGTAGTAGCCATCTGTATTCGTGATATGATATAAAAGCTAGTGTCTTAAAATTTTAAGGAGATCATTAAACTCTGATCTTAGCTTTACGCCGGATTTCCACTGGATGCGTGTCCGTTGCGGAACGGCAGCGCTGGTTATCCGCTGCATGCTCCGCCGTCCGTCAATACCCACCGGCTGTGTTTGCTGTGCGGAGCGGTGCAGCTCCGCCGGAAGACATCTCGGTGCACTGCCATGATTAACATCTCCTCGTCCATGGTGTCAACAGGATGAAATGACGTCTGAAAACCTCTGACCTGTTGACTTCAGGCCTGCCTCTGCCCATTATGTAGTTTTCAAGGTGTAGTGCATGGAAATATGATCTGCCATGAACACTGTGTATTCTATTTTGAAAATTAACCGGATGTTTTATTTTGTTTCTGTGCACGACTTCCTGCCCCGCATGATCTGCTCTGTGCTAAATTGCTGCGTTGTGCTCCGGCGTCCAGCAAAAATAGAAGTCCTGCGTATCTGTTCCGGGGGGCTCTGGAGTGCCGGAGCTGAGACGGAGCTGGAACACCGGACAGCTGCAGCTGGTGGAAACGCACACATTGACTAGAATTGAATCCTATTGGCTCCACTGCCGTGCCAGAGTGGAGACGCAACCAACATGCATCTGGTGGAAATAGGCCGTTACTGTCTGATACAGACGTTATAGTTTTCTCTTCTAACCACCCAAAATTCCTCAAGCTTAACCTGCTCTCATCTGTCATTGTGATAATGTCAGTAAAATACAAACTCAATACTTACTTTCTTTCTTTTCTTGGCCAAATCATTTGAACCCAGTAATGAATTAACCCTCCAGAGACAGAGTATCTGAAATGGTTCCGATAACCTGACCCATTACTGTTCCCATCAAAAGAACCAATTTCATCTTCATTCAGAAGTGTGTGCTTTTATATCCTGTAGCCCCTTTTCCCAATGTAAAAGTCTCTACTCTTGCTGTTAGTGCCTCTCTAAAGGCTCAAGAAACCCTTGTAACCTCGAACATTTCCATCTATCAAACCTTCACCATGTTTTCTTTTTTTGACTGCAGTTCTCCTGAAAAAAAAAAGTTGACTGCTGTCTTGTGGTTGGCTCTCCATTTGCTGCAGACGCTCCTCTAACCTTGGTGTTTGGTGTTTTTGTGCTCTCCCCTCTGTTCTTCTCCCTCCCCGCCTCCAGGATACCCAGACCACATGGTGTTTTCTGAGTTCCGCAGGCGCTTTGATGTCCTGGCACCACATCTGACCAAGAAGCATGGCCGCCACTACATTGTCACAGATGAGAAGAGGGTGAGTGCTTGGCAGGGTTAGACTGTTACTTTGGAGAGCTGTATTGTGTTGCTGGATCATGTCTGCTGATATGATGGAAACTAAGGCATTAAAAATGCATTAGACACAGGTATGATTTCAATTGTCGTAGAAGTTTTCTTGGATTTGAAAGGGCAGGGCTTTTTACGCCTCTGCATTGGCGTTAGCTGTGGCTGTAAGTATTATATTTTTGGCTTGTCCATTCTCGTGAATGCCATATCTCGAGAGCAACTTGAGGGAATTTCTTAAAATTTGGCACAAACATCCACTTTGAGTCAGGATAAACTGACTTGAATTTGGTGGTCAAAGGTCAAGGTTACTGTGACCTCGTTTGTCGCATTCTCATGAACACAGTATCTCAAGAAGACCTTGAGGGTGTTTCTTCAGATTTGGCACAAACATCCACTGGGACACTGTGACTTGGCATCTGCCTCATTTGGTGAATGCGATATCTCAAGAACGCCTTGAGGAAATTTCCTCAATTTGGCACAAACATCCACTGTCAATTCTTATCCATTCACAAATGAATGGATTAGATTTTGGTAATTGTAGGTCAAAGGTCAAGGTCACTGTGATCTCACAAAACATGTTTTTGGTCACAACTCAGGAATTCTTACGGTAATTATGACAAAATTTCACACAAATGTCATAATAAATAATAGGATAAAATGATGAAGTGATGACATTTTGTATCCAAAAGGTCAAAGGTCAGCTTCACTGTGACATCATAATGTTCCACAAAAACACTTTTCTGGCCATTAGTCAACATCATAACTCATGAACAGAAGGGGAGACATTTGGTCAGATACTGAATTGGTAACGCTAATCTGGGTGTCCACCTTGAAACTGTGTGAAACACCCATGTTTTCACTGTTTATGTTTTTTTTCTCAGTGTCAGCCGGTCCAAGAGAACTGACAATGTGCTAATCTGTCTCTCAACCTTGTATGTGGCTCTAAGCCCCAACTCATTGGTTCAAATTGGTACAAATATATTTGTGAGCTGAGTTTGACTTTGTCTTAATAAGACTGAGTAACTTCCTAAAACTTCTAGTCACTGTAGTTTTTATCAAACAAACATAGTGCATTTGTTGGGGACTAATTTGGCAGGAGATAAATCCACATTTGGTGCTCTGGTGAGTGTTTGTGGCAGCAGGACAGTGTATGTGGGTTCAAGTCAAAATAAACTAAAGTGTGTGTGTTCATGGCAAAAGGACTATATCACCCAGTGATGCAGTGTGAGTCATTGATGTGTTTTTTATAATTTTAATAATGGAGCTCTATGGCACAGAGGAAGAAGATTTATCAGGCTTTCATACACACAATACTTAGATAGCTACAGTCACTGTTGGTTTGAGTCTGCACTTGAAATTTGTTGAAAGTTAAACAAATATAGAACACTAATCTTATCCCTATGTGCTTATATACATACATGGAAGACATACATACATGGGGGACCTTCCATACCCTGTACATGACCCTATTAACCCACTTATAGTCTCTATATACAGACTCTACATTCAGTGAATGTAGAGTCTGTAGGCAAACCCCGGAGATCTTGCCTCCGGAAGAAGATCGGAAGAGTCCTGGTTTCCGGTTGTAGGCTGTTTGTAGTCCGTGTGATATTGACCAATCACGTTTGAGGCGGCTGCAGTTGTTGCCAGGTTAAATGGTCCGTGCGGTGAACTAACGAGGCGGAACATAATTGCCATCACTGCAAACTCTGAATCCATAGCAATGGTTTAGCATATTTACTTATATATAAACGGAAGCCGGAAACGGAAATTCGCCTCCTCCGCCCAAATCAAACCGGAATGCCAAAAAATCGGGGGCCTGCCCCCAGAGGCTGTATCGCCGTCTGCCGGAAGTCAGATGCCAAATACAGCCGATGGGTTCTGAGAATGACCCACTTATAACTGGTCCATCTGAGATTATTGCATAGAGAAAAACCTGCATCTGCCACAGAGGTGGATACCTTTAGTAACAGACAAATGGATGTTCAGTTGCTTATTTAAAATGTTTTATGTTTTGTTACTCTACCTACTCATAATCTAGAGTACTAAAACCCCAGTTCCGCTTCTGTTTTTTTAATCCAATGTGTTCATTCTGTATTTATATTTACAGCAGATACATACACAGAATAATATGCCAATTAATTGTCACTAAAAATGAAAAAAGCAGTGTAACAAATTGTTAGAAAACAAATAAAGAAATTAAACACAATAAATAGAAATATAAGTGCTAATTGTGCACAGCTGGTCTGTACATTACTTAAGTTAGTTATTTTTATTTTAAAACTAGTGCAGTTCTTGTGTGAATTCTTCATTGAAGTATAGGAATGACCTCATCTTTTCAGTCTTTGGGTTTTCTGTTAATGTTATTTTTCCAGTAGGAGAGCTTGACTTCTTTTCTTTCAGATTCAGTCTTTTTACCAACTGAATCTGAGAGATGTTTTCATGGGTTTGTCCAGAACACACCAACTGAAATATTAATTGATATATTTGGCAATATTAGAGATAAATATAGAATATACAGTTTTTCTCCCTTGCTCATTAAGTTACATAGGCTATAGTACAAAAGGGATCTTAAATATTATATGGTAGGCATCTGGACTTGCTTGAGTTTTTTGAAGACATTTCTCCTCTCATCCAAGAGGCTTCTTCAGTTTAGACAAAAGGGACACCAAGTACAGTACAGTGGGATCACTTAGCCTGCTAAACCATATCCTAAATGTGTATGTGCATGTTATATCCTACAGCATCCAGATCCAATAACAGCCAGTCTGCCTCATCTGACTGCCCTCCATTATGTGTTTCACCTGCAGATGTCAATCAGTATTCATTGACACTTTGTGTATTGATCCATGATTCAAAGGTCTAGAAAGTCTTGGTTCACAAACTCCCCACCAGACAGTACATTACATGAAAACTTTTGGATGAGATGACATATCAGAACCTGTTGCAGCAAAAAGTTATGCTGGGCCACCTTGTCTTTGCAAGGGTTGCAGTGATATACCTATATATATTATATGTATAAAAAATTAACACACTTCATCCTGTTAGGTTTAGAAGATTGCTGAAGCCTCTTCTGAGAATTGTCAATTATGAATGTGCCAAAGAATATTCAAGAGGGTAGCAAAATCTTCTCGACAGCAACAATGCACACTTGTAATAATTAGGAAGTTATTTTTTCATTAAAACTGTCAGATTAAGAGGTACTCCTCCTTTTTTACACATGAAGGTCAGCTTACTCATCATGACTAATATTTCTCAGCCTGTAAAACAGTGTCCTCCGTGGTGCTAGATGAGCTTTGTCCTACAATAATAAAAATAATCCTGACAATGTCATGGGGGTTTTGCTAACCCAAAATTTGGGTAGAATGTTGAAAATCTGGAGATTTGGTACTTCTCTCTCTGCCCTCCACATTCTAATCTCCTGGTGTGAACAGAATCCCTTTATTCCTCTTCTCCTCCTGCTCTCCTCTCTCCGCTGTCCTCTTCCTGTTCCAAGAGCGCTCTTGTGTGTAATTAATTATGATTGCACAGGCTGGCAGCATACGGCTACTGTACTGATTAATTACCGGCAGTGGGAAGAGCTCTTTCTTTCCTCCTCTCTCCCTCTCCCCTCCCATTCCCTTGTCTCTTTTCACTTTTTTTTCTTGTCTCATTATCTTTCCATTCCTTTTGTATAGGAGGCAGAACAGTTTAGGAACATCCCCAAGCATATGATTAATGTCTTCTCTACATTCTGTTCAGGCAGTATATAGCAGCTTTGCACAAAGGCGTGATTAGCCTTTATGAGTGGGAGGTGGGGCTGCTGGAGGAAAAACATGTCTACATTAAGGCCTTCTGTACCTGATGTGCAAAAACGTCTTGTCTTGAAAGGAAAAGAATAGTTTTTTAGTTATGTATGAATCTAAAAATCGAATTGGCTCAATGCCGGTCTATTTGGGTGTGTCAGTTAAATGTGGAATAGGAAAAGAACATTGAAATGAATAGCTGCTGTCAACAGAGGAGATTTAACTGGATTAATTAAGCAGATCAGTGAAATCAAGTTTTCCTCTCTTTACCACACCACAACACACTGGCAGTAAAGTGGCTCACAAGATTCCTTGGAGATGAGTTCAGAGAGGATAGCCCACTCAGAAAGAACTAATGGTACCCAGTTCTCTGGGGAGTTGGGAACGAACAGTGGAGAAGAAAGAAAGCAAGGAAGATGGATGAAAGGAGGTGGTCCGAAACAGAGAAGGACGTATAATTGGAGGAATAATATGAAATAATTTGTTTTCAGAGAAAGAGAAAGCGACAGAAAGAGAATATTAGTTTGCTGAGCCTGTCTTCTGATGTTTATATATATGAATATATACATATATATATATACATATATATATATATATATTCATATATATA
>NC_065507.1:40952645-41075962 GCF_006386435.1 Epinephelus moara | reverse complement strand
AATGACTTTTTCTCTGCAGTGTGAAAACGGCAGCCACTTAAACCACTGACTGTGCACTCCGCCGCCAAGTGGGCAGGGGTGGTAATTGCAACCGGTCTTCAGCCTTCAGTTTTTCCGGTCATTGTTGTAAAAAACCGGTCAATGACCGAGAATATCCGGTTAACGCGACCCCTGATATACATATGTATATATATATATATATATATATATATATATGTGTGTGTGTGTGTGTGTGTGTGTGTGTATGTATATATATATATATATACACATGTATATGTGTCTTTCTCTTTCTCTGAAAACCAATTCTTTCATATTATTCCTCAAATTATACACCCTTCTTTGTTATACATATATATGTATATATATATATGTTTGTTTGTATTTCTGTGGCTGTCAGCCCAGTTCTTTCAGTTCTTCTTAATACAGCGTGATGTAGCAGTGATGTTAGCAGCCAGATGGTGTACCTGCCAAGAGCTTTTCAGACCAGCTAGGCAAACAGCAGAGAGGAAATCCACATTTCTGTCCTGTCCCTGAGGGGCTCAAACCTCTGTGGAAACTGACATATAAAGTTCCACATGTATTATTATCATGTCTTAAAATTATTGTCCTGGTTTTAAGTGGTATTTCAGTGGTCTATATGCTTTGAAAGAAAGTAGTAGTAGTAGTAGTAGTAAGTAGTAGTAAGTAGTATTCTCTGGCTTTGTACCTCTCAGGATGTCAGGGTCTCTTTGTGCCAGTTTGACCAAAACCTTGAGTCAGAGTGAGATATCCCAACATGGGACTCACACGAGAAAGAGAAAAGACAAAAAAACTAAACCCCCACCCAATAAAATAAGAAAAATAAAAAATTAGAGGTGTGAGATGAGATATCCTAACTTTTACCCATAATATGGGTCAAACCAAAAGTGCTCTATCACTTCACTTCTGGTAATGCAACTTATTAGTGTCTCTACTTGTCTGGTTTGTATATCAGGCTTTCTGTTTAAAGACTCTGACATTACAAAGCAGTGGAGTCCTCCCTCTTAATGACGTTTGTGACCCTCTGACCTTTCTTTAGTGGCACTATCAGGACAATGTTTTCTCTTGCACACATTAATATCAAAGTCTGAAGGGCAGAATGTAATAAAATCACTGCTCATATGTGGTTCTCAGAGCGCAGATCCTTTCCATTTGGACTCTCTCAAGAGCTGTCCTTCACAACACTCAAATCAACTTTATGCATATAAGATCTCAAAATTCTATTGACAGGTTACCATTAAATTAGTTTAAAGACCCCCTGAAATTATGTCATTAGATTTGGGAGATACAGCCTTTAACTACTACCACATTATTTTAAGGCCATATCCCAACAGAATATATATGTCAGTGTTTGAAATCTCTCTGTTACAATAAAGTTGAATAAAGCACTGAAAAAGAACTGTTATGATAGAGTAAAAAAAAGTAATAGTATAATAAGGGTAAGTAATGTACTGTTACAACTAAGTTAAATTAAGTACTGTTACAATAACGTTAAAGTTAAATAAAGTACTTGTATAATGAAGGTAAATAATGTTCTGTAACAATAAAGTCAAAGTTAAATTACAGTAAAGTTAACTAAAACACTATTACAATAAATTTAGGTAAAACTGACATGACTACAGATGAAAAGTAGCCATTGTGCTAATTCTGGCATTTTCACAAGGTGTATTTCCCACACTGATGCATTGTCCCTATCAAATAAAACAATGAAATAAAATAAACATCCATAGAAAAGTTTTGTCTCATTTTAAAGCAAAGTATCTGCAGACTAATTCCATACCCGATGTGTTACAATCCACGAAAGTTATACACAATGTGAGTTGAATAAATCTCCTATTGTTGTTGCTTTGCTGCTATCTTAACAGTAAGGGAGCTGGGAGGGACAATATCACTGGGTTTTGTTTAGAGTTGTACTGATACCAATACCAGTATCGGAAATGTCTCCGATACTGCCTAAAATAAGGGATCGGGCATCGGCAAATACAGCCTATAACCAATCCGATACCACGTAATGCCTCACGTCATTACGGATACGCACGCTATCGTTTGAACATCGCCATGTGCGCATGTGTGACAGACCGATAGCAGGACATGCAATGTTTTCTCTTTTTTTAGAACATGTAAACTTTTGTTTTGCTTCAGAAAAGCAGCTCTGAAGCTCCGCGCCGCTCGCCTCTCTGAGCACTAAGCAGCCCCTCTCCCTGTCATGCACACGCTGCAGTCACACACTGAAAATGAGCGACATGCAAGAGGGAGAAATGGTAAAGGAGGATTTATGCCTGGTTCACACTACACGACTTTTCTGCCCATTCTGAAAGTCACTATGTCACATTACATAATTGTGGAGTCATAAAATCGTGCTGTGACATGGCCGACAGACATTACACACTACACGATGGTACACACTAATTATCCCCGTTCGTCTTTCATGACGTGTCGATGTCATCAGGTTATTCTTGTCCTATTTTTATTACTTTTACTATTATTTCAGTCACTGTGTCTGTTCATGTGCCAGCCGAAATGTTGTTGTAGTCACCTAAAAAGTGCCAGCAGACAGCAGAAGCTATATTTGAAGTACTGTACGTAAACATAAAAGTCACTGATTTCTCCACAAGTTCCTACAAATGTTTCACAATAAAAGCCTATTTAGAAAATAGAGGGATTCTCCCAGCCAAGGTTATAAGGGGCTTTTAATTTGAAACAAGTTCAGGAAGTGTTGAGTTTGAAATGACGGTACCATGCATTAACTTTATCAAGGCAACGGGAGCGGATAAAAAGTAAAAATATAAAGATACAGAGGGAATGATAAATAACGACCCTTTTATAATGTAGTCTGTTTCAAATGAAGCTGGTAGCATCTGTAGTTATGTTCAGTAAAAGCCCTGCAACTATTTTTTAATTTTCTTACTTTAAGTCATTTGGTGAATTTTTTTACTTTTTTTTTTTTACCAAACTGCACTTTAACCTGTGTCTTGATCTGTGTCAACACTGGATAATAATAATAATAAAAAAAAGTTTTATGGCATTCATTCATGTATTTATTTCTTAGTATTTTATAGAGTTTTAGGAGTTGAGACATACAACAATTCATATCCCATTCATTTTTATTTTACACACTGGTATCAGATCGGTACTCTGTATCGCGAAGGAAAACGTGGTATCGGTACATCTCTATTTTTGTTCCATCCTCTGCTTGGAGTCATACATATATATATATCACACTAGGAGCATTTTAGAAGCAGAGGGTTTTCTTTTGCCTGATTTGAAGACTTTGATATTTCATTAATTTGGTCATTTTTCCTTGATATTTGTGCTTCTACCTTAAGTCAGAAAGCAGGCTATTTATTTACATGGTATCTTTTTGTTGTCTCTTGTAATTATGTTTATTGTTATCATTCCCTTCTCTGTTGTGCTGTAGCACACATTTACTATTACCACTAATAACCACAAGTGTTGCTAACCAAATCCTGAAGCTATACTATTCAGGATTTTCTTAAAAAAAGATGTATCGACTTATACCAAAATAATTCCTCTCAATCATCATGTATGATCCACTCTTAGTTTATGGTGGTGCATTCACCTGCAGAGACTCTGCACAACTGTATTTTCTTATTATCTTTGTATTTTGCTGTGTTCGGGATGTTCCTGGGCACAGCACGTAGGTGAGGTTGTGAAAAAGGTAGTGACCACGTGCTAGATAGTCAGCCGCTCACATCCAAGACGGAGCAATGAAAATTGCGGACACAGCAACAAAAAACTATCGTGAATACAAGGTTGGCTCTCACTTTTGCTGGCAATACTGTTTTCAAACAATAACTTACAATAACAATAACAATTCCTGCATAGTATACCTTTACAATGCTGTGATTTAAATATCCCTTGGCCTTTCCCGTAGCACCACCCCAGGACACACTCTACAGTTTTAGCCTTACTACCTAAGGATAGCCAAATTTAGCACTTTCATGTTGTGGAATATAATCAACAGGCCCCTTGTGGGAAGTAAGCATTTGTCATTTTCCTCTCTATAGCCCAGTTATAACATCTATTATTCAGATATTGATATTCTTAATCCTTAATCCCAACATCAGACTTCAAAACCAACCTGAGTTGGCCCCAACAACCAAGCAGTCTACAGTTTGTCTTCTAAAGGCTGAGTTAACTCGATAGATGAAACCTGACAGAAAAGGGACCTGAGAAGCTTCTCTGTCTGACTTGTTTTATCCCTCGAGGCAGATCGGGGGAGGGGTGTGTGTGTGTGTGTGTGTGTGTGTGTGTGTGTGTTTGTGTTAGCTGGTGTCAACGGGGAATGCTGTTTGTTGCTATAACACCAAACGAGCATCCTTTGGGCAAACAGGTCATGTGATCGCTTCGGGGAAAGGCCCAGAACAAAGCAGGGTTATTTTTGTTTATCTGTATGCTGACTGTTTGTTCTGCTGGTTTCCAGGCAGTGGAGGAGCTGCTGGAGTCCTTGGAGCTGGAGAAGAGCAGCTACCACATGGGACTGAGCAGGGTGAGTGAAGTTGCACACATGCACATGTACACTCTTCTGATTATACTTAGAGGGACTGTTACCATAATGCTGTAACTTCTCAGATATTGACCAGAGCTTATATTAACCTCACTAACTGCAGAGGGACACCCTTATTTGAAACAGGTGTATCCTGTTTAATTTGTCTTCTGATTAAATCGGAACCGCTGAAACAAGTTGTAGGAAGCCTCTGCAAGTAACTGGTTGCTGGCAGACACTCTGTGCTGCAATAAAATGGTTAATCAGCAGTGCCGTGCACTGTAGAGCCGATACGCTGCTGGTTCTGCCGGCCTGAATAGAATATAATGTCTATAGCCTTACTGTTGTGTACAGCCTTTATAGACTGAGCTGAGTAGTGATGCGCGGGTCGACCCGTAACCCGCGGGACCCGCAAATGGACCTGCGGGTCGGGCAGCAGTGATCGTCTGTTAAATCGGTCTGTAAATGATATTTTGACATTATTGGCTATTACTGTCATGGCATCCGAAGGTACTGATGCGTTGAGCAGGTGACAGTCCGCGGTCGTTTTCAAAACACACTTGTGTCACGCACTCCAAAAGAAACTTGTTGAAACTTTAAACAATAATTTATTGTACAAAACGGGGGAAACAAACGTTGACAAAAACGGTTCCATAATTCATATTAAATTCAAAAGATAACGAAAAAACAGCTACAAGTTAGAGGGAATAGTGATAAAGTGGTAAAACTTGGCATTGATCCACAGCCTCAGATGGATGCGCTCAAGCGTGCCGTGCGCACAAGCTCAGTTGGTAGGCTATACTATATTTTCACATTTTTAACAATGCAATTTAAAAGTTTTGATTTTTATTGATAACCTACATTTACCAACAACAAAAAGACTACATTTAGCACCAAAAAAATATGTAAAAAAACCCCAAAGTAAATAATATATATCGAATACCAAATTTTCATAATGAATACCTAGCCATAGAAACGAATATTCGAATATCCGAATATTTGGGTACAGCCCTACTGTGCTTTTAATTTTCTGGTGATGCTCTTTGCTGCGATCATAAACTCAGCACTTCCCCCATAATACTAATTCATGGCTTACAAGTCATATTTTCTTTGCCACCTTAACGTTCTGTTTTGAGATACTTCCTGCACAGACAGCATCTCCAAGAATATGATACCTCACTTAGCTGTTGATTTTAATGTCAAACATGTTCAGGAAGTGTTGAGTTTCAGTCAGTATGTTTACATGACCTTAGAGAAATTAAAAAAAACCCCGACTTTTAAAATGCATGTAAACATGTTAGTGCAACTGATATCATATTAAAACGAATTTCTCAAAGTCGGAATAAAACACCCAGATAATGTGATAGGGAGTCGAATTACTCCTGCATATACTGTATGCAGTCAATAGGACCCAAACTGGCCTGGGCGCTCTGCGCATTTGTGCCACAATTTCCGCCCCGGGCTGTGACCCATAAGTCGAATTGCATTAAATGCGTAACAGAAGAAGAAGCTGGTCACAACGTGGCGAAATTTACATCCAGAGCCGTGCATTAGTGGACAGACAAAATGTACAAAGCTGTAAAGTTGTCCACCATTTACCAATTTGCAGCTAGCTAACCATAGCAATGTTTGTCGATTATTTGTTTCAATTAAATGGCCTCGTCAAGCTATTTCCGTAGCTTGACCTGACTGTGCATGTTAACAAACTCATTGAAAGTAGCTTAACAACAATCAAAAAACAAGCAACATAGAAGCGACTGGAAATAATATCTGCATTAACCATAAACCCAAGTCTTTTCCCCACACGACGTCAACTACTACCCTAGTTGAATAATTTATCGAACCTTAAACTTCAACTGTAGATGTTGTCGAAAATTGGCATCAGTGCATACATACTCACAGCTCAGGTACAAATTCTGTCCTTAAATTTACAACAAACCATTTATAGGAATGGCCATCCCCCCCGAAGTTTTTGTTTTTTTTATTCCTCCACACCAGCAATAGCTGTGGCCAGAGGCATTATGTTTTCAACTTGTCCGTCTGTCTGTCTGTCTCTCCATCCCTCCATCCGTCTGTCTCATTCTTGTGAACACGAATATCAAAAACACCTCAAAAGAATTTCTTCAAATTTAGCACAAATGTCCACTTGGACTCAGTTATTAACTCATTCGTTTTTGGTGGTCAAAGGTCAAGATTACTGTGACCTTGTCTGTCTCATTCTCATGAAGGTGATATCTCAAGAAGGCCTTGAGGGAATTCCTTCAAATTCGACACAAAAGTTCACTTGGACTTACTAATGAACTGATTAGACTTTGGTGGTCAGTGGTCAAGGTCACTGTGACCTTGCATCTCTTTTTTTTGTGTGTGAGCATGATATCTCAAGAACACCGTGAGAGAATTTCTTCAAATTTGAATTTCTTCAAATTTGACACAAAGTCCACTTGGACTGAAGAATACTGAAGACTGATAAGAATGTTATAGTCAAAGGTCAAGGTCATGGGCATCCTGGCCTGACCAGACATTTTTTGACAGTTGCTTCTTTTGTATGGCCATCAAGGAGAAAGGCTTCAAGTCCCAGCATCTTTTCTCTCAGAGACATTTTCAATTAAAAGTGCTATCTACAACATTAGCTACTAGATACCGGTTATTTTGTGTGGTAGTTTCAAGAATTATGTAACATAACCTAAGGTAATCTTAGGATATGGCTAGCTAGCTTTAGCTAACCTTGTCATTGGAAAGAGTTCCACCCTTCTCTGTTTTATCACTCATCATATTTGGGAGGAAAAGAGGCTACTGATTTAAGCTGCAGGCAAGGATTTTTTTTTTTACATCAATTGGGTAAATTCCATTACTTTATTCACCCTTGATTTCTGGTATCAGCCCATTGTAACATTATTCTCAAGTCCAGTTCTCATTCTCACACTCTGTTTATCATGAAATGCCTCACAAAATGACAGGGCTAACTGTTAGCATCACATGACTATCATTACCTAACCGTTATTAATAGGTTTATTGACAGGGTTGAGCCATTTCGAGGTCAGTGTGAGTTTGCTGGGACCATTTAACAAGTCAGTTTTGGATGCTAGCCACTGCCTCTGTGTTAGCTTGTTCTAATTGGGCAGACGTTAAACTGACTATTCTCCCTGGAGGAAGGCGGCTCTTGAGATGGTCCTTCAGCGCCTAGTTCACATTACACGATTTTCACCGCGATTTTGACGTCGCAGAGGATCTTGAGAGCCACCTTGGGTTGGAGGTGAGTTGGCAGATAGTCTGCCACGACGAGTCCTCATGTGTGAACAAACCTACAAGAAAGTCGCCCCCTCGTCTGAGACTGGGACTTGATATCTGGCATGCTAGAAAATGGAGAAGTATGACACGACTGACAAAGAGCATCAGCCAATGAGAGGCGGGATACATCCCACGTCAGCACTCAGGAGGACGGAAGAAATGTGAGGAGGACAAGCCGGCAGGGTTGCCACTTGCCAGGTCTGCTTATTAGCCGCGACTTTGGGCTTGTTTCTAAAGTGGAGTTGCCTATTTGGGCTTGCTCTCTAAACGTCACCTTTCTCTATATATATATCCGTCTAATAAGTTATTTAAATGCATGATAGTCGCTTCTTTTGGGCTTGTTTCCATAGCCCTGGTTGCTTGTTTCTCTCCCAAGATCTGACAACACTGACAAGCTGGCAGGCAACAACAACAATGGCGGCGTCCACAGGATCACAGGGAGCCAAGGTGTTTGGACCCAGGCCCTGGAGGCAGATCTGATTCAACACTGAGAAGAGTATCCATGCCTTTACGATGTGTCGTCTCCAAGTTTGGTGACGTCACCACGTTATCTGGGGCTCTGTCGACGAGGGCTTGGTGGAGAAATCTTGTGGTGTGCACACAGGTCGTAACGCAGTTGGCGAGACTCCCACTGACAGAGACACACGTCGCCAGGCATGAACACTCAAAAGATTATTATAGTCTCTGCAACGCAAAATCAGGGTGAAAATTGTGTAATGTGAACTAGGCCTAACCTGTGCAATGGCAGCAACAGAGATGTTGCTGATCCTGCAGGGACTCAAGACTGTCTGGAATCAGACCCCCAGTGCTGGACCTCAGCTAAAACCATTAGTAATACTTAGCTTTAGCTTGCCAGTCAAGAAGAAAAGTGACCTCAGTGTTTTCATCCCTTGAAACTCCTTTACCGGACTCCAACAACGAAAGTTGAACCAGTGTCCATCCTGGTCTTGCTTCTCCTTTTGTCACTGAGCACTTGGAATTGGTACAGCAGTAAGCCAGGCGTATGGCATACATTTTAGGACATCCTCAGGTGTCAGGCTTCAGTATCAGACCTTAGATGAAAAGGCATAAGGTCTCAGGAAAACCTCTGTCAGATGTCACACTAAACGGCCTCAGAAAAAAGTCGTCAGACAAAACGGTCTCAGAAAAAAAGTCATCAGACCAAAAGGCATCAGAAAAAAAGACGTCAGACCAAAAGGCACAGAAAAATCTGCCTCAGAAAAATCAGTCTCATATAAAAACGGACTATTCATATATATATATATATATATATATTTATATATAAAATCATTAAAAATTCAACATCACCCTCTAAACTTTTGGGATATCGGGTGTCGGACTTGCATGTCCTGTACGCACACCGCTTCAGCCTATGTGCCGAAGCGGTGTGCGTATGGGCGTCTTATTTAATAATTGTTTATTGTCCTAACGTAGACAGATTCACTACGAACTGTACGTTTTATGAGCAGCAACAGCAGCAGGTCAGAGGAGACAACTAACTAGTTAACAGTTAACAGTTACCAGTTAACAGTGAGTCATTACGTTTGCTTTTGTGAACTAACTGACACATGCGACACATGCTGAGAGAACGACGAGCGACATTTGTTTGTAGAGGGAGGTTGTGGTTGTTGTGGTGGCGGCGGCGGCGATATAGCTAGAGATGTTATTCAGAGGATATGTGGAGTTTTTTTTTCATATACCCCGTTCATTCGACTTGAGCAAGTGTTATAATGATGGGGGAAACCCTGCCTTCACCTCCCAAATGACAGCTGTAGTTTTAAAGCTTTGATCTGGGCTTTTAGGCGAGGGATCCTCCAGACAGGGACTGTTTTCAGTGACTGAAATACAGTGGCGAGGAAAAAAAGGTCGTGTTGTTGAACCGCTGTTTTGCCCTGCAGCTGCGCGGGTCACGTCACTGAAAACTATGAATGATCTTTGTGATCTCCGAACAGTTTATCCATAAATTTGCTGATATTTCCTTTAAAACCGATGCCAGTATTGCTGAAACCTCCGTATTTCTTATGCTAGGAGCATGGCCGGTGTTATGCCGAGATCTGCATGCCTGCTGAGAACTGCATGCATCTCGCGGGAGCGCGCGCACAGCTGAAAGGAAAGCTACTGTCTTGATTTTTAAGAAAACGTACTGTTTAAAAACGAAATAATCTTCTTTGTCAGGTTCATCAGTGATGATCACTGATCTGAAGTCTAGTTTTTTAATGTTTAGCGTCATCAATGTTTCATTAGAATCGGTAACGTTTCCTCGATTGGTCTGAATAGTCTGCTTGATTAATCTCTCATTATTTCTTAATGCCAACTGTAACGCCCGCCAATATAATAATGCCCACAAACGTAATAAACCACAAACGTAATAAAAATCTGCAGCATTTAATGTAATAAACCCACAAATGTAATGAATTTTCCACATACCTAATAGCCGCTGCCTACTACAAACCTAACATGCGATTTCCCATAAATGTAATAACTATTACGTTTGCAGGGATTTATCACGTTTGTGGGGAAGTGAAAATCTTTATTGTAATAACTTCCCACAAATGTAATAATACAATGAATAATGGTCGTTGTGGTTGTTTGTTTGTTTGTTTGCCTATACACCTAATACTACTAAAAGCCTATTGACAGCGTAATGCGCTCTGGCTGCACATGTATATTAAGCATTAATCCGTTCTTGCAGCACGTCTACAGAAAGTATTTTGTTAGAGACAAACCATCCATCTGTCTTTCATCTCACCTTTTGCCTAGCCTTGACCAGCGAATTCATCAGCTTGTAACAATTTGCCAACAACAGAAACTGAGGCTTATGTCACAACGCTACCTTTACAGGTCACGGGAGGCACAGGTTCACGGTGCCAAGCTGAAACCCCTGATATAACATGAAACCCCCAAAAAACTTTGCTCTTTTTCCTTTCAAAATGCAGCAATAAATTGTATAAAAACGAAAAGGACTCGTATGGTTAGTTTAACTCAACAACTTTAGTGTAATTAAATTAAATCAAACTCAAATTAACACGCGTCCGGCTCGGACGATTCACTCAATTAACACAGCGCGTCATGCCGATACAGAAAACAAATAACTCCCACTGTGCATTTACTGCTTGTTTATTAATTGCAGTCACGTTTTATGTGTGTGACATCCTGCTTGTGTGTGCGTGCACCTTGAATATCATATGTAAGGCTATTTCATAACTAAAATGGTGGTGAAAATATTTAGCTTTGCTAGACGGCATTTCTCTGAGTCATTCGTTAAAAGGAAGTAATTTATTTGCTGTGGAAAGAAGACAACATAATGCAGAATTATAGGTTAAACAATCATTGCTTCCTTTAATTTAGTTTGGATAACAGTAGTAGCCTAATAGTAGCTGCAGCAGCAACAGCGTTAGTTGCCGACAGCTGTATTGTTTTTATTTCTTTATTACCTCCGCCAAGGAGGTTATGTTTTCGTTGCCGTTGGTCTGTTTGTCTGTTTGTCTGTCTGCAAAATAACTAACTAAAAAGTTTGGAACGGATTTTGATGAAATTTTCAGGAAAGGTTGATAATGGGACAAGGAACAGATGATAAAATTTTGGTGGTGATCGGTTGAAGCGAAGTGGATAAAATAATAAAATGCCGGGAAATCTGAGCTGCTTAGCGGAGATCTGCACTCTCCGAGTGCTTTTCTAGTTACAGATATGCGACGTTATTTGGCCATGGTGATCGCCGCTTGCTGTTGGTTTGCAGGACTTCTGTTTTTCTGCTGATGTTGTTTTTTTATCTATGTACACTGTCTTGGTTCGTCATGTCAGAGGTAGTGAGTTTTTGAGTATAGACATTTGTTTGTTTTTACATCTTCAGCACCAAGGACAGCGCTTAAAGTGATTTTGTTATAACCGCTGCCTGTAACAGGCTCGGGGATATCTTCAGCACCAAGGACAGTGCTCAAACTACAGTAGTTCTTGTCTGCATTTGTCATGGGGTGAATTCTACTGTTGGCCTCCTTATGGAAAAAATGTAATAAAATTTGCATTTGTTAGAACTTCTTAAGGTTTTATTTGTGTGTAGCTTACGGCAGCCAGTCAGCAGCCTAGTGAGTGGCGATGTGCGATGCGCTATACAACAGGAAAAAAAATACAATGATGTCACTCATTCATTCAGTTGGCAGCCCCCCCCCTACTTAAAACATCTTCCCGTGTGTGGGGAATACCAGGATGTGTTATCCAAATAAGGGCATGTACGTCACATATAGCAGATGATGTGATTTTCCGTCGATGAGATAAACGCAACTGTCCTCATAGTCCGCGCATAGAGACATTGCAGCTGTTTAGTGGTACCGCTGCTCTGTGTTTACTGAAAGGGGAAAGTTGCCTGGTCCCCCCTGAAATGTAACTTTACTGCAGAGAGAAGAGTCAGCAGCTGGATTTTGCACCCACGGTCAGTAGTAGTAGTAGGTGTATAGGCAAACAAACAAACAACAACCACAACCACCATTATTCATTGTATTATTACATTTATGGGAAGTTATTACAATAAAGATTTTCACTTCCCCACAAACGTAATAAATCCCTGCAAACTAATAGTTATTACATTTGTGGGAAATCGCGTGTTACGTTTGTAGTAGGCAGCAGCTATTAGGTTTGTGGAAAATTCATTACATTTGTGGGTTTATTACATTAAATGCTGCAGATTTTTATTACATTTATGGTTTGTGGACAGTTATTACTTTGGCAGACGTTACAACCAACTCTTCACTATTTTGTGTGTGGCTGCATTTTTAAGCATGGGATTTCAGATAGCTCTACGAAAACAAGGTTTTTAAATGCGGAAAATTAATGTAGGGAGTCATTCAAACTGTCAAGGCCCATCAAATAAAGTACGCTATGTGCTGATAAAGCCATGATGATGTTCCTATCAAACTTTTGATTTGAAGTTTCATGAGGGTGTTAAGGGGTGCATGCATTTTTCGACAGAACTGATTGCTGCTGCCGAATAATGCATCCCCTGTTATTTATGCTTAGGTCATTATTAAATGAATGAAATTCACACTGTTGAGCCAAAAGGACCCAGAATATGATCTGGTAAAACCATTTGATTCACAGACCTCCTGAAATATAATTACAGCCTGCATGCATTATTCGGCAGAGCTGAGTTTGGACCTGCCGAGATTTGCATGCCCAGTTTTTTTTTTTAGCCAGAGACATTGTTACATGTATGAAATTCATGTTCATACGCTAAAACAGACCCAAAATATAATGTAGGTAACACTATTTGACCCTAAAGTGTCTGCAGTTAAACACAAGAGGGGGATGGTCTGACGTCCGTTTTTATATGAGACTTTTCTGATTTTTCTGAGGCCGTTTAGTCTGACAACTTTTTTTCTGAGGCCTTTTGGTCCAATGACTTTTTTTCTGAGGCCGTTTAGTGTGACGTCTGACAGAAGTTTTCCTGAGACCTTATGCCTTTTCATCTAAGGTCTGACGCTGAAGCCTGACACCTGAGGATGTCTAAGGTCTGACGCTGAAGCCTGACACCTGAGGATGTCCTAAAATGTATGCCGTACAGGCACTTACCGTCAAACTTAACCCATTTTTTTCTTCATTAAATGGCAATCGAGACTCTTGATCGCTGAACACACCGAGACACCATATGACACCAATGTTGTTATACTATTGGCTCACAAGCCTTGTCAGAAAGCGTAACCAAACATCTGACATCTTACACAAATATAAGTAAAACATTCATTTTAGACCCAACAATTCTTTTAAAATGATCAATTCATTGTCATGATTTTTTTTTTTTTTTTTTTATGAAAAGCATTTTATTGTACCCCTTTTTAAAAGCTCTGTGGGTGTATTATTTTTAAAAAATGATCTGTCTATATAAAAATCTTATTAATTAGACCTTCAAACAGACAATTCGATTTCTGTCTTCCATTCTGTTCACTGCTTCCCTAGCAAAAGGTGTGGTGGGCATCAAGAAGTCAGTGCTGTTTTGTTCCTCTGCCGTGGCGAGTCTTCACACTTCCATTCTCACTTTCAGTAGTCCTGGTGTGTTTTGTTTTTAATCTTTTTCTTTTTATGGGGAGGAGCTGATCGTTGTGGTTCTCTGTGTCTGTGACCCTTGCCAAGCAGCAGTCAGACACTGCCAGACTCCAACTCTTTGAGATAAAAAAAAACAGCTAATCACAAGGAAAAAGACAGGCTGATGGTTTTGTTAATTAGATCTGTTAATGTCTGTGGAATAAAGAGCAGTGAGCGCCTTGAGCTGTCAATTAGAGAGGCTTCTTGGCAGATATTGCAGGGAGTTTAACCTTGCCTTAGTGTTGGTGTGTGTCAGTCTATACTTGGCCCACTACTTTTCCCAAGTTCAGAAAAAGTTTCAGATCAGAACTTTTTTCTTTTTGCTCTGTGCTGTTCATATCACTAATATTACTAATGCCTCTTGTTTCACATTATTTTTTACTGGCAGACGAGACACACATAGGTCCAGCCAACCCACATTGAAGGCAAAGTGCCACCAACCCACACATTGGGCCACTTACTCCAACTAATTATACTGTGTACCTCATACAGCGTGGGAATCATTTTGAATAATGAATAAATAAGCTACATCAAAGTGGAGAGTACCATATGATTAATACACTAGCATAGTGATATTGCATCAGTCACATCTTCTCATACAATAGGTACCTGCCATGTTTGGCTGGCAGTTGAAACCATATACTGTATTATGCAGATGTTTTAAAAAAGTGGACAATATGTAAATGATTTACTTTTTACGTAAAAAAAAAAAAAGTCATATCACATAAGTCAGATAGAAACCTCGCAAATATAAATGTTCCTTCAGAAGAAAGAAAGCAACAGCATAATCATGAGGATGAATGCAGTTACGATTAGGGTTAGGCAAGTCTGGCTTGTTTTGCAGTTTAGATTTACAACACTCAACAGTGTATACCTGAGTTTTGTTGTGGGAATGATTAGCATGCAAAATAAGAGTGTCATCTATGACACATGAAGTGTAGACTGTGCAGGTGGCTGCATCTTCTCCAAGCTGGCAGATGACCCCCCTCTTACTGCCAAACTGCCCCTGTGGTTCACTGCCAACTTGTATGTGGCTCTCTGCCTGATATCATTAAACCATCCCAGTGCTGACAAATAGGTCTCCAATGAGCACAGCAGTTCATGTTAGCCAGATGTGTTATCTCCTCCCAGGCTAGTTTGACATCATCTGCCCACAGCAGTCATTTGTTATTCACTGACTGTAATTTATACAACAAAATACCCAGCCTCCTTACTAGGCATAACAAGAGTGTCAGTATGTTACCTGAGTTTCTATACTGACGATTCTTTCTTTAGAAAATATATAAAACATTCCTGCCAGATATATTTTTGAAATAAATTACCTAAGTAGATGTTCTCAAATGTTTAATTCAATTGAAGTTTATGTATAAAGCCCAATACCACAAATACGAATTTGCCTCAGAGGGCTTTACAGCATACTACATCCCTCTGTCCTTGGACCCTTACAGCGGATAAGGAAAAACTCTCCAGGAAAAGAAAATGGTAGAATCCTCATGACGAGCAACTGAGCAGGGATCCCTCTTCCATGATGAACAGATGTGCAATGGAGGTCGTGTGGACAAAACAGATCAACATAATAAATGTATGAGAGGGACTATGCAAGAAACATCTCCTGGATGCACTCGGATGCATCCTGAATGATGTATCCTGGGGTCATTGGGTGTTTCAGGTCTCGCAACATCAGACACCCTCACCCAGGCGACTCAGCCGGGGTGATCAGGCCCCGACTTGTGCCCCAGCAGCAATCCATGGGTCAGCCCTCTTAATCCAAAGGCACGTTGTGGCTTTCTCTGCGGCTTCACTTGCAAATTGGATTGCCCTCTTCTTGGCTGCCCCTGTGACGCCCAATCGGCCGAGGACTTTGCAGAGTGAACATCCTGCAAAGCCTCTACAGCCAACTTCTATGGGCTCGTAGAATGTCCTCCAGCCCCTGCCCCTGCACTCCTCCACCAGTTCCTGGTACTTTGCGCATTTCCTCTCGTTGGCTTCCTCAATCTGCTCTTTCCAGGGCACCATGAGTTCCAGCATGATCAGATGTTTTGAAGCCTCAGAGGTGATGATCATGTCTGGCCTGAGGGATGTTGTTGCGATGTGCTGGGGGAACTTCAGCTGCTTTCCCAGGGCGACCTATAGCTGCCAATCAGGGGCTGTGTGGAGGAGGCCTGTTGTTGTCGGTGGACGTGCTCAGGGTTTCTCTCCAGCTTTGATGAAGGGGATTGCTGTCTTAGGATATGATGGTGTTTGCTGGAGCTGATGGCTAAGGCTATGCTCTCAGCAACTGCTTTGAGCACCTGGTCATGGCGCCAACGATAGCGGCCATCAGCCAGGGCCTTTGGGCAGTTGCTGAGGAGGTGTTCTAAGGAGCCTCTTCCGGAGCAAAGGAGGAAGGAAGGTGTCTCACTCTTCTCCCAGACATGGAGGTATGCTGGGCTTGGCAGGGCATCATAGACTGCTTGCACAAGGAACAGGACGCAATGGAAGTCTGCCTGCATGATGTTAGACCAGGTGACCTTGCGCTGCAACGTGCTCTCCCACCTTGTCCACTCCCCCTGCTGCCAGTGTCCCACTGCCCTGCTCACTCGCTTATCCTCCACGCCTGCCCGGACCTCTTCCTGGAGTAGCTGGTGTCTCTCCTTGCCCCGCGCCTTGCTGACCTGGGTCTTTGGGAAGTAGTCTAAGCCTGCTCTTCCTGTTGCCAAGGCCCCCACCAGTGCCTTTTGCCTTAAGCGTGACTCCGCCACCTCCACTGCCTTCTCTGCCTTCCATTTCCTTCCTGTCCTCACCTCAATGCCGGCTGATGACACCTTACAGTCACCGGAATTCCTGTACTGTAGGGCTTCTCTCGTGTGTGCCACCATGAACTCTTCCATGAGACTGCTGAAGGGTAGCTGCAGGGTGTTACTCATCCCGTACAGTGCTGCAGACAGGGAGAGGTGCGCCGCAAACAGTAATGACAATAGCTACAATAACGTTAATTTCAGTAATAATAAATAAATAAATAAATAATTTTGGTAGTATATATATGTATATATTAATATATGATAGTATATGTATGCGACAATAATAATCATATGTGCATAAAATAGTCGGAGTATCACTAATAATAATAGCAGTAGTAGTAGGCAACAGGTAGGACCACAGCAGCAGGGCAACCACAACCGTAGATCCAGATGTAGCTTGATTCGAGGATGAATCCATGTTGAATGTCTTAATGCAAGAAGCTACAAGAGTAAGAATAAGATAATTTAAAAAAAGACTAAAAGGAAATTCAAATAAATGACAATAACAATATTGACAAACCGTAAGTGCTATATCGTAGGCAACTGGACTTGCTTGCGTTTCTTGAAGACGTTTCGCCTCTCATCCAAGAAGCTTCTTCAGTTCTAAACGACTGGTACGATGTTGCAGGCTATAAACCCTGTGTAGGTGGGAACCCTTGCAAAGTCGTAGGGATCACGTGAGCTCTTAGTTTCAGAGTTGTCGACTCGCATGGTGGCCAGGTGAGTAAACGACTCACATTGTGAGTCACATTGTGACAACTCTGAAACTAAGAGCTCATGTGACCCCTACGACTCTGCAAGGGTTCCCACCCACACAGGGTATCGCCTGCAACTTCATACCAGTCATTTAGAACTGAAGAAGCTTCTTGGATGAGAGAAGCGAAACGTCTTCAAGAAACCCAAGCAAGCCCAGTTGCCTACGATATTAGCACTTACGATTACCATGACCTGGATGACTGAGAATCTTCACCGACAATATTGACAACATTTTTATTTAAATCAGGAATCTGATAGCGGAAGAAGTAAACAGAATTACAAATTTAACATTTGATACCCAGCCCTTTCCATTACTAGGTGAAATCCTATTATCCTGGACAGAAACACTGTATTAGCAATGATGACATGTGAGATTTTAACTGTCAAAAATAGCTCAAAATGTACAGACTGAACTGCATCTCTGGCCATGCCTCCTGCAAGAGAGTCAGGTGAATGCTTGCTTGTCATTTTACCTTTTGAAGGTTAAGATTAAATGCATACATACAATAACACAGTTTTTCCTGAGGACAATCTAAACAAATTAAAGGGAACCTCTGCACAGTGTGTTTTATAAAGTGGCAGTGCAGTTCCTATATGGGCTATCAGCCTCCTCTTCGGAGAAACATTTATGGTGGGAATGCTCCAAGCCAAGCCAGCCTCACTTCACCTGCTGATAATTATGTTCCTCCTAATCTAGTTTTTCCAACAGCAGCACAGGTGGACCACACACCTCTGGCTGCTGCTTTACCAACATTTCAGTTATTGAAAGCCTCTGGATTAACTTAGTGCATCATACCCTTGAGTCATTAAAAACAACCCCTGGCCTTCCTCATAGTTCTAATATGAGATATTGGACGCCCACTCATTCATGCTATAGAAGGATCATATTCAGAGCATTTCTCATCCTAGCTAGTCATTATAGTTGAAAAAGTAGGGTCAGGCCCCAATCACATAGAAAGTGTTTTAGCAGCTGGAGGCAGCTTTTTGTTATTGATTTTAATGAGAATGAAGTTTTTTGCTTGCTGTTTTGTGCCTTGCGTTTCTGTGCTCTAGGTGCCTGGTGTTCTTGCCAAAGCACTCTGAACTCCTTGAGTTGAAAAAACTTCAACTCAGAGTGGAAAAGCTCCCCACGTCATCTTCTCTTTTATCCCATTGTTCAGTCATATTATTTGAAAAGCAGGCCTTCGCCTTCGTGGTCATGACAACAAGTTTACAATTGGTAAACAATGGAGGAGAAACTGGTGGTGCTCAGTTGCTTGGCAGGACCAATGGGCTCCCTGTAGTTAGTATTCATTTTTGTTCAGCTTGACCAGATGATAGACAAAAGGTTGTCGAACTGCCCCTGAGTCATCCTAAAATATGGCTGGAGTACTGGTGGTACTTCCTGTGGTCCACCCTCTTCTTTAGGGTTTCATGGACCCACACAGATCTCTTTTTTCCCTGTGCCCAACAAACTATTTGCTGACAGCCTCTTACCCTCAGCCAGAGCTAGAGCAAGTGCCCTCTGCCTGTCCATTTTAGGAACTAGCTACTAATTACTGTGAAATCAATTAAAAAAATGAAAAAAATAAATAAATAAATAAAAATAAACAGTAGATTGATTACCCGAAAAGGTTAGGGTATGGAGGTGATGGGGTGGTTGTCTGGCAACAATAAAAAGGTACAACAAGTGTTTTTTTTTTTTTGTTTTTTTTACAAGTGGCATTCAATTTAAAAAAAAAAAAAAGCAGGTGCAGTGCGATGCAAGTGTGATGGGGCCTTAGAAATTGTTTTACTAATCCTACACCCTAGTCACACTGTACAATAGGAGCAGTCGTCACAGAGTATCTACAAAATGCCAACAGTTCATTTTTGCTGGTAGAAGCATTTTCTTCAAAAAATCTGTTTCAGTGCACCACCAAGGATGAAACTAGCAGGAGCCATTCATTTTGAAATGCTTTTATATGCAAGAACATTTTTCCTAAGACATGTCATCAGAGAAAACAAATCTATGATGCCATCAGACATCAACAAGAGATTTATCTTTTTTCTAAACAACACATGGGCCTGCAGACGACTGTGCTATTTTCAGTTTCATTTGATATTCAGGGCTGACAGACAGTAATGTTCACCTTTAACAGCATTGCAACAGCAGGACTATGACACACAGGTAAGGTAGGTACCCATGTAATAACTCTTTTTAAGGGGCATGCTTCTAGTGACTGTAGAAGCATCGCCAAACTCCCTGACTTTCCTGGCAGAGCTGGTCAGCTGGTTAGCTCTGCCAGGATATACACTGACCTGTGGTCAGTCAGTGTGCCCTGTGTCACCACACCTCCCCCTCTCATCACACACTTCAGTATGTGAACAGGTTACTGGATGGGAAGGTCCTGCAAACAGAGAGCCCATAACTGGACGGACGGTTAAGAGTTGATGGGATGATCTTAACTGTGTGCAGTTATTTTGGTGAAAGTAACTCAAAAGTAGTCTAATTAATAACACATTACTCTACAGAGACACTAATATTACTTTCAAATGAAAGTAACTGGTAATTTGTAATATATTACATTTTAAAAGAACCTTCCCAACACAGTGCTAACCACTATGTGACTGGGATGACTGCTGTGTGATTGCCAGTATGTGCCTTAGTTTGTTTTGATGTTTTCTGTTCAAGTTTTTACCTCACCTCACCACAGCAAAGACTGCTCTTATAAAGGTCTTCAGTGACATCCCCTGAAACGCAGACAGTGGCAGAATTTCTGTCTTAGTATTGCTGGATCTCTGTACTGCATTTGACAAGGTCGACCACAAAATGTTACTGGAACGACTGGAAAATAAGGAGGGACTTTCTGGCGTACTTAACTGGTTTGAATCTTACAAAAATCTTACAAAAAAGACAGGGACTACTTTGTGTCTATGTGTAATTATACATCTGAGTGGACAAAAATAACAGTCAGAGTTCCCCAAGGCTCCATTACGGGGCCTCTTCTGTTTAACATCTACATGTTTCCACTGTCTCACATTATGAAAAACCACAAAATATGTTAATACAGTTGAAGACAACACACAAATTTACATAACCGTATCACCAGGGAACTATGGTCCAATACAAGCTCTGGCTAAATGCATTGAACAAATCAACAATTGGATCTGCCACAATTTTCTTCAATTAAACAAAGACAAAACTGAGGTAATAGTATTTGGAGCAAAGGAAGAATGATCAGAAGTCAGCACTTAGATTTGAATAGCAATGTTAAAAACCGCAGACCAAGCCAGAAATCTTGGTGTAGTCATGGACTCAGACCTAAAATTCAATAGTCACATTAAGAAGGTAACAAAGTCAACATACTGTCATCTTAAGAATATTTCAAGGACTTACAGGACTTATGTCTCAGCTGGATTTGGAAAAAACTTTTCCATGCATTTATCTTCAGCAGGCTTGACTACTGCAACAGTGTCTTTACACGTCTCCCTAAAAAATCATTCAGACAGCTGCAGCTTATTCAGAACACTACTGCTGGACTCCGATCTAAGATCAAGAATGTGGATTACATCACTCCAGTTCTGAGGTCTTTACACTGACTTCCTGTCTCTCAGAGAATCCATTTAAAATACTACTGTTGGTTTATAAAGCACTGTAAGGTTTAGGGCCAAAATACATTTCTGATCTTCTACTACACTATGAACCATCCATACCTCTTGATCTTCTGGGTGGGTCTGCTTTGTGCCCCCATAGTCAAAACCATACACAGGGAAACATCGTCAGTTTATGTGCACCATATATCTGAAACAAACTCCCAGAAACTATAGGTCCGCGGCAACTCTTAGGTCTTTCAAATCGAGCCTTAAGACTTCTTTTGCCACTAACTTTTATTAAATCAAAAATTAATGTTCCTTACACTGCACTATAACATCTTTTCTTGTATTTTTTACCTATCATTTTCTATCTAAGCTATGTTGGAATGTTAAATAGCATCATCCCTATCAATTAAATACATTCAAATTCAAAAATGCTTGTAGGCTGGGTAAATACTTATTGCACAGTACAAAAAAATTTCTGGCCATACTTCAAGCTGTACTTTCTCCCTTGCTCAGCCGATTTTGAAAATTACAGTCAGAGTTTGGAACAGTCACATTCTCTGAAGGACAAAGCGTCACTCAAATTCTGCTTAATGAATCTACTTCCACAAAGAGCTACCAGCTAATTCAGGGCTGAGGAACAGGGCAATGTCTATCCCCAGACACAAATTATCAAAAAGGAGTTGGAGGCATTATGATGAAGGCTTTTACAGAGGGCGCAGTGTCAGCCCATCTTGACTCTCTACAGTCAAAAATGAAATTGTACACTCATTGGTATTCAGGAAGAAGCACTACTGCTGCCCAAATGATCAGCAAAGGAGATGAAAGGCACAGGGGTGTTCTGGACTATAATGATCAGGCTATAAAATCACAGAGATAGTTGCTTTGGACAAGAAGAATAAAAATAATAACACAAGCATCAAGCAACTCTGAGCGAAATTAACACAACATATTGCAAAAATGCAAATCTGCATTTGCAACATTTTTGGGTGGCATATTTACTGGGATTACACAGTAACCTGCTGCCAGCAAGAACAGGTCGGCATGTTGTCAGTTGGCTCCAATGTAAGGTCATGTGTCGACACAATGAATAGAGGACAAACATGTTGCTGAGCCGTCAACTTTTATTTGTCTCCATCTGACAAATGATCTGTGTGGCATGATGCCAGAAACATTGAATTATTTTGAAATTATTTATCTTTACTCTCCGTGACACAAAATCTCTACCAAGCTGCAGCCCTGTCAGAATACTTGGGAGTCTCATCCTTCCATTGGCATACATTGAATTCAAATGTTAATACACTGTGGAGTGTCTTTCCTGCTTCAGCTTTGTCTTGTTTTTTAGGCCAAAGCTGAGAGCATCAGAGTGGCAAGCTGTAAACACCCACACCCTTTGTTTTCCATGTAAGCCAGCACACTCGTTGCAACTTGATGCCCATCATTGCAGGATACGCCACTGTCATATTCCTTAGCAGCGATGCACATCAATTTCAGAATAGCAGAAATTTTTATCACATTCACTTACTGCATCGGCACATCCCTACTAGACTACTTCTTTTACCTGCATGGCATGTTCAGTCTGAGCTTGGGGCATCAGTTGACCTGAGTCAAATGGCCCATGTGTGGAACACCTAAGATGAGACTGTGCAGTCCTTTATGATGGCATAGATACAGCCAATAGATGGCACTAGAGGGTGGAGTCAAAAGTTTCTGCATACACTACACTGCCTCCACGATCTCTGTTGGTACTGCTCTGTTTCGTCCATGTCCGTAGACTTGCAGGATATGTGCAAAAATACAGACAAAATAAAGGCAGAGTACGGACAGAAGACTCCATCAGTCTCTGTCTCTAACGCTGAGCATAAATGAGCCCTAACTCAACTGAGATACGGCTCAAATCTAGATCAGGCCATCTATAGTTTTGACAACCAACAAAACATTTTGATAACAGTCCTCCAACAGGGCTGTAACTTAGTAACCCTGGACCCTGTGGGTCACTGAATCTGTATTTAGTGCTACCTGGGTGCTATTCCAGTTGCATGTCAGAGATCTGTGATTTGCAAAAAAAAATGATTTGGTTGGTCATAGCAAATGTTTGGAGGATATAAACTTCTCTATGAAATTTTTAAGTGCTGGATTGGCAGGTTTCCATGGCTAAGCACTCTATTATTTGGGCAGAGGTCCATACAGATTTTGTCTGTGTGCAAAAGAGGACAATTACCAGTCAGTGCTACATGTATGTGCAGCTCGATCAGTGAACAGGTTTTTACAGGGTTACAGAAACTAGCTGGCTGTAGTTGTTGATAACGTATATACTCTACATTGTTTTCAAATCTGGTCATATCAACATGGAGCTCAGGAGATTCTTTAATAAAAAAAATAGTTCTTACAAACCTACAGGATTTCAAGTAGATTTTAACCCACTTGAAATCCTAGGAAGTTTCACGCTCAATTGCTTAACATGTGGGTGTACTGTACATTACTGTGCAAAGTCTTTGTGGAGGTTGAGAACATATTTGTAACTGAACAGTGTCTGCAGTTGTATGTGGCCACAATATATGTGAACCTCTCCTACCATCTGTCCTGACTTAAAGAAAAGAACTGTGTGTGACTATGCCATATGTCTCCCTCTCCTCCTGCAGGTGTTCTTCAGAGCGGGGACTCTGTCGAGGCTGGAGGAGCAGCGAGAAGTTCAGACCAGGAGGAACATTACTCTGTTCCAGGCTGCCTGCAGGGGATACCTGGCCAGACAGGCCTTCAAGAAGAGGAAGGTAAGGCCGCATGTAGGGGAAGGGATAATGTGAGGGAAATTCTCCTCTCTGAAGAAGTGACAGACTGGGGATGAGGAATCAAGTCTGTTTAAGACGTGCAGCATGGAGAGAAGATCCAAGTGTTCTCTGCCAACATTCAGAATGTACAGACTTATATACCATACTGAAACTCTGACCCCAGTTTGCACGCACCAGCTGCACTCATAAAGGAGATTGCCCCCCAATAAAACAGATTTATCAATACAGGAAACTTCCCCCCACCAAAATGAAAGCATTTGACTCTAAGATGTAGGAAATTAGCCCCCAATACAGATCCCTGAGTAATTCCCACGATAACTTCAACAGATCTGAAGGCTCTCTCATGGTACATCATTGTAGCCTCATTTTTATTGCTGTAAAAATATTTTTCAGTGCATACTTCGTAAAAAAAATCATCCATTAGGAACACTGTTATGTGGTACTGATGGTAATGAATAAAAGTGAAACATCAGATATACAGGGAGATGTCATGGAATACAGCCCCATTCTCAATAAAAACAAACAGCAGGAGCTTTATAAAACTACTGAAGGGGTGTCTGTTTGAAGGCAGTTTTGTAATCTTTTCGTTAATCCTCTGAATGTAATTTTCTTTATACATGGAGAAACTATTATTGTTTTTATCTGCTGGCCCTATGCAGTTAACATGAATAACATAATTAATGGAGCTTAATGTCTTCGCCCCATGCTATTAGATTCTGTTTTATGGCGTAAGGATGAAAGACAGAGTTGCAGCTGTTGCAGCATTTAGGCTGTAAATTCTCAAACTGTTGCATATCTGTGGCCTCAGGAGAACACTTGGGAAATCTTAAGAGAGCACAAAATTGGCAGTAGTAAACCCTCACTACTATAATATAAAATACGTAAAATACAGCATAAAAAGCTACCATATAAAAATAAAGACAATGTAAAGATGATCTTGTTTTGTACGAGCTGAAACCTAGGGGAAAAAAAACCCCTGTAACTTTCTGAAACTGTCAATCCAACATTCACGCACACTTGCACACTGCATTGCAAATGATTGATACACACAATCTTTTTACACTGAATGCAAACATAACTTTTGTTTGTTTACAAGGAAACTCTTTTATTTACACAATCTGGCTAAATTACTTTGGCCGGGGGCCAGTTTCCAGTATTACTGCATAGAAAGAGAGGTGCAGGCAGCCAGTTGTCTCTTTTCAACTGACCTCAACCCTGATCAGGATATACACACACTATTGGAGCTTTTCCACTATCACTTTTGGTTGCGCTGAGTCAAGCCATGCAGCGCCGTTTTTTGCTTCCAGTATCAGTTCAGATGTGCTGTGACACACCGAACTGTCCCAGAGATGGACCCTCCCAGAGTAGTTCAAAAGCTGGACCGCCTACCCTAAAGCGGGTAGTGGTGACATCTCACCGACTGCAGCCAACCCTCCGCAACCCCCCTTCTCCCCCTCAAGCAAACCAAGTGTGTACTCACCTCCATCTGCAGGAGACCAGAGAGAAAGGCATTTTTAGTTTCTCTCCTGCATCCTGCTTTTACTTTAGATATCTGCTTTATTTTACTGTTTCATGTTCCCTATCAGCTGCATTAGAAGTTTTGTGAAGTTGCTGCTCGAAAACTCAACATTTCCTTATTTTGCTGCTTCACAGCAGGAAATTATTATTGTGAACAATCTGTAGGAAATGAAATATGTTTATTACTGAATTAGCGGAACTTTGTTGGCTGCTTTTCTTTAATAAAGGCAAGTCTAATATCACTGCAGGGAGAAAGAGTAAAAGCAGAAACAGCCACAGTGAGAAGTTGATGAAGAGCAGGCTCTTACTGCACCTCTGCAAACAGTTCACCTCCAACAGGTAAACTTCTTTTACCTGTGGGAAAAACACATGCAGCAAAAATAACAGGGCACTTGAGCTGTGGATCAGCCTGCTGCTTTTGAACATTATCACTCAAGACAATCCTTCATCAGTTAAAGACACACCTTCAAGTGGTTAGCTCTGTTGAAATGGAAATGCAAATCCCTGCTGTGCTATGCTGATGGCCTAAGCCAAGCCAGCATATGACTGTTGAAAAGAGGTATATGTTCAGTGGTTCCTGCCCCCTTTCTAGAGCCACACAGACTAGCCAGTAGGAGTCACTAGTGCAGCGACAAGGACCACCCGCAATCAATGCCAGCTCTGTTCGCGGTCAGGCTGGAGGAAAATTTGTCAGGCTATGATCCCTGTTCCCTGTGGTGGTGGTGGTGGGTGAGTGCTTTATCCTGTCACCATAATGGCATTTCAGCTTTATTTGACTGCTCACAGTGAAATGAAACATGTTCAAACCAGAGGAGATGAGTTTGCATTGTAGCCAAATGAGCTTTTTTGGTGCTTCACAAGTTGCCCTTGTAAAGGATTTTTTCTTTGCTATTTTTTTCCTCCCTGCATACTGTTGGTCGTGTGTGTGTGTGTGTGTGTGTGTGTGTGTGTGTGTGTGTGTGTGTGTTGTTCCACCAGAGTGAGCCTGACAAGTGGAAAACATTGCTGGCGTGTGCTGACTGACTCTTGAAGATGCCAGTGGGGATCTGTTGACTTTCTGTGTGTGTGTTACTTCACAGAAGTTTTGATGTTGCTCTTGGAAGTTTTCTCATGTAGACACAGTTCATTTGGTGCACAGATTTTGTATATCTAGTTAATGTGTGTGTGTGTGTGTGTGTGTGTGTGTGTGTGTGTGATTGAGTAGAGATTAAGCTTTAGATCCCTGTCCTCCTTTTATTACCATTTCAGTTTATTCTTTCTTCCTGCACAGGGCTGCCAACTAAAATTACTTTTCAAGGGCATTTGGGTTTCACTTGACTACTCTTTCTCCCCCAGAGGACTCAGTTTGAGCCTCATCTCTTGGTGTAAATAGTAATCTCATGTGACTGATGAAGTTGGAATTGGGTTTATTTATTTGTGACCATTGCAAGCAACTAGTTGTTACTGTGCATTTTATTACAATTTAGGCAGTGTCAGACAGAGAACAGGAAAACATTCACAATTTAGTGACTTTCTAATTCACCTCTGTATGCTTCTTTATAGTAAGTTTCTCCTCAAAGCTTAGTGGAGTTTGCTCTGTGGATTTTCACTTCCTGCTCTCCTAGTGAGGTTTTGTTTTTGGTGAAAAGCAGTAAAAATACTGAAGCCCCAAGAGGCAACGTGAATATTTTTTTTTTTTTTGCCAAACGTTAGTTTTATCTCCTACCTAGGAGATGTTATCTCCTGCACTGGAGATAAACTTTTAGGCTCAATTAGGCTGTTTGGAGAGTGTGAAAGTTGTGCAGATGAAGTGCTTAGTACATGATCTAAAGGGCATTGAAAGTTCAGCCAAATGCAGCATAAACAACAGCCCATCTGCAACAGCTGTTTGCAGCTTGCATCCCTCTCTTTCTACTTTTTCTTTCTTTCTTTTTCTTTCTTTCTTTCTTTCTTTCTTTCTTTCTTTCTTTCTTTCTTTCTTTCTCTCTAGTCCTTTTTACACATAGATCATGCGATAGGGTGGCAAGGAAGTACTGTCATTACACAAGCTTTGCTTTTTATACACAACCAAATGCCAGTGTTACACAAAAAAAGGTATGACAGGTGTGACATACAACATGCCATTGGGCAGCATTCTCTAAACAATAACAATCCTGGATCTCACTGTCTACCCAATCTGCTGACACAGCTAGGTCTGGGTATCACCATTGATTTCCTGAATTAATTTGATTTTGATTCAAGGGGTCCCGATTCGATTCGACTGGAGATTTTATCAGTTACAATACCAGTTTTTGCTAGTATGTGATTTTTTAAAAGAATAAAAACACAACAGGAATAAAACTGAATATTTTATAATTAAGTGTTGCTTTTAGAGCATTAACAGTAATATTAAATCAGCAAAGTCACAGTATAAACCCAATATCTCACTGGAAACAAAATAAAAATGTCAAACAAATAAATCATATTCGTGACATCACAATACTGAGGGAAGTTTATAAAGAATAAAGAACACAGTCAGTCAGTCAGTATCAGTCATGTCCTCTCTGCTGCTGAGGAGACTCACTGCCTGCAGGTCACATGACCACAGGTCACATGACCACCGGTAAGTTTTAAGATACCAGACACACTGACCTAAACCATCCAACATAAACAGTTGTTGTTTTAGCTTGTTAGTAACAACTTGCTATTAGATGGAAAGCGCTCTGTGTTTGGTGGACGAGAGATGTGGACAGAGCAGATTAAAATATCATTTTTCTACATGTTGCTGAACAGCTGTATCGATGAAGTATTGGCTTTTTCCCCTGTGGAGGTTTTATTGCACACACAGTAACCAGCGTAGCTGTCAGCTCACGTTATCTTCACCTCTCTGTATCTGTGTTTGTACGTAAAAGTGGCACAGTAGCCAGGACGCACAGACAGCAGGAGGAGACGCTGCAGCATGATAATGAATTACACCCAAATGTAACATAGTGAGCTAACAGCCATCAGTTACAGATAAAAGAGCTGGTAACATCAGAGCTCAATACTACAGTCCCTCAAGCGTCTGGTTTACTACCGGCAAGATTAACAGGGCTAAAGCTCCACACATCTGTGGGTAAAAAGCGTATATTAAAAAGATCAATCTTGGATTTTACGAATCAATATCGTGTCATTCCAGTGAAGATCGTTTTAATCACATGAATCGAATATTTTAACCCAGCCCTACTTTCAGCTGCTGTCCTTCTTTGCCGTAGCTACTAACTTCTGCTAACTGCTTTTTAAGTGCTACGACAGAGGGTCGCACTCATAACATGTCGTCAAAACATCACACCCGTCCCATCCTGCTGGCTGTCCCTTTTGACTTTGAATAGTCCCATTGAAGGCATTCCTAGCCAAGACAACAGCATGAAGAATTTCATATAACAATTAGCTGCAGAATGATGGTGTGACATCCCCGCTTGAACAGGCAGTGTGAAAGGGCTTCTCTCTGTCTCTTTCTCTCGCCCCCCTCCTTGTTTACTATGGTACTATGGACAGCAGCACTATCCATGCTGCTAAAACAACAGCTAAGTAGCTGGTATTTGAAATGTGTGCGATAGGCTTATCAGAGTTTCATGGGGGTTTTGTATCAGTAACGTTAGATTTAAAAAATACATGAATCAATCTCTCTCTCTCTCTTGCTCACTCACCTGCTCGCTTAGTAGACTGCGTATGTGTGCACGTTTTGGAACTCAGACACTGTGCATGGGTGGTTCTTGTGTGTTTGACATAAAAAACTGCTGTCGTCACTGCACCGTTCTATTCTGTTTTACAGTTGAAAGTTGTAGTTAGTTAACTGTGAGGGTTATCCCTTTTGTTTATTCTGCATTTGGCAGTGAATCTTTTGAATCATGTGGGTTGTGAGGTGGGGTACAGGAACATCCCACAGATGCTCAGTCAGAATGGGGTCTGGGGACTTTAGAGGTCACTTGACACAGTGCAGTCTTTGTCACATTCCTTGGGCCATTCCTGAGCATATTTATGCAGTGTGGCATGGTACATTGTCCTGCTCTAGGGGTCACTGCCATTGGGGAGTGCCATTGCCTAGGGGGCGTTCTTGGTCTGCAACAGTATTTGAATGGGTGAAGCATGTCAGGTGGCATCCGCATAAATGCCAGGACCAAAGGATTCCCAGCAGAATATTGCATTGTAACCAGATGATCAATGTTATTCACTTCACCCATCAGAGGTTTCAGTGTTGCAGCTGATCAGTGTATGTAGTTTGTCCCGTGCAGCTCTTCATCTAACACCTCCGCACTGTGGCCTTTCCTTCTTGTTCCATTACACAAACCAATCCTCTGATGTAAAACAGTCTCCTCTCGTTTTGTAGAGGCATTGTCGAAGAGCAATCATGGAGAGTGCTAACTGCATTCAATAGTTTATAGTTTATAGTAGTTTCCTGTGACAGTTTAACAATAAAAGCCTCCCCCATGTGTCACCAGTTGAGACATTTTATTATGAAACAGCAGCAGTAGAACATTATCGGTTTGTAAAGAACTCTAATATGGCTGTAGGAGAGTGAACAGTAAACAGTGAGACTGATGTCAGTGATAAATATCAGTTTCCTCTGAATCTCTCGTGTGTTTAAAGGAAAATTTAAGTCACCAAAAAACAACCAAAAAAAAGAAGTGAGATGTATTGAATGTAAATACACTGAATGCTACCGTGATGAAAATGCTGACCATAAGTAGTATTAAAATGGGTTTGCTGGCAAATTATGACTTTAAGTCTAGCCATACGAGAATTGAGCTGACGCTGGCATCTGCATTCATCAGAAGGTCAACAGAAGCTATTTCCGGCGTACTTTGTTATCTTTTTCATTTGACTAATACCATGCCTTACAGCCAGATATATGACAAAGCAGTGGGAGTGCTGCAATCAGGAGAGATGCCAAAATGTAAAAATGTAAAGATTGTTAAAAAAAGTATTGTTAAAAAAATCAGGTGCTCTTTAAGACATATGCAATTGATCAATAAAGGAGCTGGCTGAAACCAAAAAGGCAGTCTGAGGCACTTAAGAAAAAGCATGTTGGCCGATGTTGATTTTCATGCACTACATCCCGCCAATATCATCCCTATATCCATATCGAGGTATATGGTCAAAAATATTTTGAAATTTGATTTTCTCCATATTGCCCAGACCTAATTAAAACGTTTTGTTGCTAACTCCTAGTTTTGTAATTAATGGACGTCTATATACTCAGGATGTAGAATTAAATTTTTTCAGGAGCTTTTTTATTGCCAAAACACAAAATCAATTAGTTTATTCCTCTTTCTAGTCTATATTCCTACTCTGGGGAACGTCTCCTGTTTTCCTCCAAGTTGTCTCTCCCTGTCTGGGGGAGCAGTGTTCAAAGCACTCCGGGAAATAAGTGAGAGGGAGAATGAGAAAAGAAGAAAGGAAGAAAGGAAGGGAAGCTGGTGAAAGAGAGACTGTGCCTCGCCATGGGGGAATAGACAAATAGAAGAGATCCGCTGGCTGCTTTGAAGCCCTGCAGTCTGTCTCTACTCTCTCTATCTCTTTGACATTCATGGGGAACAGTTGAGAGTGAAGGAGCATGGGGGATTCCACTGCCAGCCAACCAACACTGAGCCTAATTAAATAGTTGCCTAAAGACAGAACCCCCTCCCCATCCCCCACCCCTCCGACTGGGAACAGGTGGGCTCAGGCAGACACTGCTGTTTGGTGTGTGTGTGTGTGTGTGTGTGTGTGTGTGTGTGCGCGCGTGCATGCGGGCGTGGGTGCGTTCGTGCGTTTGTAAGCCAGGGCCTATGTAACACCCTCCTAGGTGCATGCAGGTGTAAAGGAGCGGTAGAGGGCAGCGGAAGACGCACACATGTCATTACAGTTTCTTCTTCTGTCATTTAGGGGGGGCACTGTTTAGATCTGCCACAGCATACCCCATCATTATATTAATATCATTCATGTAGAAGGTGTTAATGACTGATTAGCAAACAATGAGTGGGTTTTACCTGAGGTTAGTGAGTCATAATTGGCTGCATTAAAATGTAACCAAACACACAAACTGTCCCCAGGATTGGTAGTATGACTGTAAGTAGGCCAAGCATGCAGAGAAATGGAGCATATTTGTGCCTGTCAGGGTTCCCACAGCATAACACTGCTTTTCCATTCACCTCCTTTAATGTACAAGAACCTGAGTGGAAATGCTGCAAATTCAAGAAAAAAAACAAAGAAAAAGAAATACTCAAAGAAAAATTACTGCTTGGCTGAGATGGAAAAGTTGGTGTATGGATCAGAGTAATATGCAAAATAGTAGCAAATAAATCATGATGTATATTTAAGGTAAGTGTCCAACGAAGAGACTTTAAGTAGCAGCAGACAAAAACATCAGGTACAGAATGTGTGGAGTGAAGAGCAACACAGTAACACATGAATCTGTCAGAAATTACATATTTTCATTATGTTTTGAGCATTGACTGTAAACAAAGATGGACAACACTACAGCTCCCCAAAAGTGAAGCCAAAAGATCTAGAATGCCCCCCCTGGTGGCTGGCTGGGTCATAAACCCCACCCCCCACATGTTAGTGGATGGGACAGGAGCCAAACTAAAAACACAAAGTACACTTAAAATACATTTTTCCCAAAGACAGTTTCTGTCATTTTAGGTAGTTCTAATTGATCTGCTGCTTGCTCAAGTGTTCATTTTTCTGATGAGTTTGGCTATAACTAATCTGATGTTAAAAAAGGGGATTTGATGTCATGATTGACACCTATGCGTGCCAATCGATATGCTTGTTATCAGTGGCGCTACTCGGGATAGGTCGGACGGATGTTTGGATTGGAACTCGTTACCAGTAGAGATTGCCACTGCACAGACTCTGGCTCCAAATTATGTCACCAGAGCAAGATGGCAGTGGCTGCATCCAGGATATTTTGGCTTTATTTTTGTACAGTTGGAGCAAGTGGAGACACATCGTCCATCTTTATATACAGTCTATGGTTGTGAGCTACATTTGGACTGAAACCTTGCTATAGGCTTTATTCACAAGTCTGACAGTTTGCACTGCAACTAAAACACAAAGGTCAGGGGCCTCATTTATAAAACAGTGTGTTGGATCCATACTTGCCGGTGAAGATTCTCAGTCATCCAGGTCATGGTAATCATAAGTGCTATATCGTAGGCAACTGGACTTGCTTGCGTTTCTTGAAGACGTTTCACCTCTCATCCAAGGAGCTTCTTCAGTTCTAAACGACTGGTACGAAGTTGCAGGCTTTAAACCACGTGTGGGTGTGAACCCTTGCAGAGTCGTAGGGGTCACATGTGAGCTCTTAGTTTCAGAGTCGTTACGGTCACAATGTGAGTCGTTGACCCACCTGGCCACCATGTCGTCTGGGGAGGGATCCCAAGACTGCATTGTAGGTGGGGGATAAGTAGTGTCGTAAGCCACCCCCTCTGTTTAACGATGGTCGTTCCAGCTTGACGTAGGCTTCTTTTACTCCTCTTTCAAACCATCTTTCCTCCCTGGCCAAGATGTGCACATGTATAAATCTGTGCATTCCTGGCTGCACTGAACTGCATACACTACATTACTCTGCTTATGTCTGGGTATTTTGTCCTTGGGGTGGACAAGTTTCTGTCTCAGTGTGTTACTGGGTTTAGAGTGCACAGGGATGTGGTGTTTGTTGAAAATCCTGAGTTTCTCAGACACTCCTGCAACATAAGAAATGACGATGTTGTTACGCTTTTGTGTCTCTTCCTCTCTGTCTGCTCTGGGTCTTTTAGAGGTTTTTGCAAAGGCCCAGTCGGGATAGCCACAGGTTTGAAGAACTTCCCTGATGTGTTTCTGTTCCTTCACCTTCCCCTCTGTCCTAGTGGGCACGTTTTCAGCCCGATCTTCACCTTCCCCTCTGTCCTAGTGGGCACGTTTTCAGCCCGATGATTCAGTGTCCTGACAACTCCCAACTTGTGCTCCAGTAGGTGGTGAGAGTCAAACAGCAGGTATTGGTCCGTGTGTGCAGGTTTTCTGTACACCTCTATGTTTAGGTTCCTGTCCTCTTCAGTGTGCACTGCACAGTCTAAGAAGGGTAGACTGTCTCCTCTGACATCCTCCCGTGTGAATTTTAATGTTGGGGTCCACTGCGTTAATGTGTTCCGTGAAGGTTTTCACTTCCTCAGTTTTGATTTTGACCCAGGTGTCGTCCACATACCTGAACCAGTGGCTAGGAGCTGTTCCTGGAAAGGTGGTCAGCACTCTCTTCTCCACATCTTCCATGTAAAGATTGGCCACTATAGGGGACACCTGTCGGATCCATACTAAAAAATTATGTGCAGGGGCGTGGGTAGCTTGGTGGATATTGCCGGCGCCCAGAGGCAGATGCCTTGCTGCAGCGGTCACGGGTTCGACTTTGGCTTGCAACCGTTTGCTGCATGTTGTCCCCCCCCCCCCCCTCTCTCTCTCTCTCTCTCTCTCTCTCTCTCCCTCTATTTCACACTGTCCATTAAAGGCAAAAAGCCCCAAAAATTTATCTTAAAAAAAAAAAGAGTATGTGCACACAAAAGTCTAAAATGGTGTGTGCCAACAAGGATTCAGATTTAGTCAAGTGTTACATTTATAAATCACAGTCCCCTGTAAATGTGTGCACAGCCTTATATCCTGCCGTCTACACACCCACAAGTGGTACACGCAAAGCAACATTACACACAAGTGCCATTACATTATTCATATGCTTATAACGGTTTATGTTTATATCTTTATTTAGTTATTACAGCAATCAGACTTACAATCAGTTGTATCTTGAAATAATATGAAGTGAAATTAAAAGTGTAAGAGCCATCATTGTACATATGACCATTTGTGTCAGGTACTTGCCTTGTGTCCACAATGTTTGTACCCATTGGTCAGTTTCACTACAGGTGCACATATTCTCTTGCAAGTCTTTTTTTATAGATGACAGCTTTTACATGGCAAGTGGTGTATGCCTCTTTCAGGCCACATTTTGTGCATATGCAGAAGTTATATATAAGGCTTTACAAAACGTAAAATAAAACTAACTCTCTTACTTACATAGCTCAAATCACAGATTTATTTCAGAGGGCCTTAGAAACTGAACACCATAAACCCTTTATGCCTAGATCCTCAATTCAGAAAAGGAATAATTTCACCCTCGCCCTCCCTGTACCCCCATGGGCTGTTTGCATGTGAGCTTGTGCAGGACAATGACTTCAGACAGGGAATGTAACAACAGAGCAGGTAGATGAAAAGAGAGATTGTTCATGGAGTGATATGCATCTTCAAATTCAAGATATTCCATCCATTGTTTTATGTTAGATAAAATATGAGAGCCATGCTTGCAGTACAGGGTCAGAGGTCAGGGAGAAATCTGATTACTGAGCTGCTGCATGTATATGCAGATGTACAGTAACCGGGTTACATGTAAACAGGTTCTCCGATTACCTTAGTAACCAACCTACTTATGGTCATGTAAACACACTGAATGACAGAGGATGGATCCCTCTGCCAGGACGTCAATACGCACAGTAGCTTCTGTTTGTAGAGAGTAGACACGAGCCACAGCAGAAGAAGTACAATAGTAAGTGAATGTCAACTCTGTATAATATCAAGTAAGATAATTTTGAGTTTCAGGCTAAGTGTGAGAATACATTTTTTTATATATATATAATCGTGTCATTTTTTGTAATACTGGTGCAGCAATGTGCCTTAAATCCGACTAGGACGATATCATAAACTTAAATGTAGAACTGTCCCGCTGTGAAGACTTAAACAGGTCACCAAAATGAAAGGAAGCGGACAAATATTTGCTGTGTTATCTTCATCTAGCACAATTTTAAAACAGCTCTGATTCTTGAAATAAGCAAATTAGTCTAGTTTTCTTTAAAAGGTGGATATTAGTATGACAGCCTTTGACTTCTCAGACTTGTTTCTTCTTAGCTCTACCTGAAAATTTGATTACTATTTACAACTTAAAACTAGTTTACTAATCTACTACAACAACTTCTTGAAAAGATGATTTGTCAAGTAACATTAAATCAGCCTCAATCAAGAAAAGTCGCCCTAAAATTGGAAGCTTGAGGAAAAGAAAGAGTATTTTCTTGTCCAGATCAGGAGGAGTGTGGGAATCTGACATAAAGTTTATAAAAGTGTTCTGAAGAAGATTAGAGTGAAATGGCCCAGATCAGTATTTCTCAAGTTACTCTTCAAGGCTGCTGGTTTTTCCTTTCATCCCGCTGCGCTACTGCCACAGATCTTTTCCCTGCCCTCAGTCAGCTTTAAACCAGTTACTGGTCTTCATGGTCAGAAGTTTAGCTCTCTCTGTAACTGGGTCATTCCTGATCTCCAAACCTGAAAATGGAAGCTGACATTTCGAGTGACATGAACATTTCAAAAAATAAAAATTCCTGGGTTCCATGTTTGAAAAAGATTTTTTCATCTCCCCTGTAAATCCTCTCTGATGAGTAACATTTCTGTCATCAAGACCTCCCAGTCATGCCAATCTTTGCTGAAGAGAGCAATTTGTCCCAATTGTGTGTTATGAATGGCCCTCCAGATTACCTGCAGTTAGTGTAAAAAATCTCTTAATGCCTCTTCAACAAGCTGCCAGTGTAACATTGATGGTTTAATTTGTGTTTCAAAACGTTAGCAGTCTGTCTGATAGACATCAGCCAAACCACATGCAAGTTTTTGCCAAATTAAATGAAACTGCTGATGATTTTGAGGCATGTGTGATCATACAGGGCTGGTGACTGCCTAATCTTCTCTTTAGCCATGTTATAAGGCATCTCCTTTCTTTAAGAAAATCTTGTCTTGGTTTGGTTTTACAAATGGAAGCAATGTTGGAGAGTCTGAATTGAAGTACAGTCAGGATTCTCATTTCCAGTAGACTTAAAATTCTAGATTTGCTCATCATGTCTTATTTTGGAGGAGGAGCCAATGCCAGCACAAATATTTAATTTTTTTTCTACCCCCAAAACATTTATTTATTACCCTCCCACATATTTGCTTGTAGATTCACAAGTGAAAATTGTAACATTCAGTAGGAATGACCCGCATTACAGGATACCAAGAAAAATCTTAACCTATTTAAAAATAAGTCCAGCAAACAATATGCAAGTGTAAGCATATGTGGTGTACAATAAATAAATACCTTGTCACAAAGTCAGGAATTGTAAATGGTGGCTCAAAAAAGTCCCTCTGCCAAATACTAACCCACTGGTCCTAATGTACCTCTTGGTAGTGATTTGCTGTTACATTGGCACTTGACCACTCTGAAAAAAACAGTGCATCCATCAGCAGTGACCTGTTAATGCTCTTACATGTGTAAACTAACCAAATTATGTTGGTTGATTAATTAATCAATTAATCCCTCCTTCTAATATTATTGCATGTGTGTGACAGATCCAGGATCTGGCTATCCGCTGCATCCAGAAGAACATAAAGAAGAATCGTGGTGTTAAAGATTGGCCATGGTGGAAGCTCTTCACCACCGTCAGACCTCTGATAGAGGTGCAGCTCACTGAGGAACAGATCCGCGGCAAGGACGTGAGCATATAGAAACACATACACACTCACACACACACGCACACAGACAAACATTCTGGTGGATATATGTTTATGGATTTATGGTGTAAATGATGCTGGGCTTTGACTTGTTAGAGGAAATAAAAGGCATATTTCTGGTGGAATGTAAGACTGGATTTTTGAAGGCTGATACAAACTCATAGGAGTCATCATATTTCATTTAATCAAAGAATGGCACTCTTGCGCTTCAGCCAAAAATAAAACTGGATCGGTGCTCACAGCACAGGACAAAATAGTAGACAATACATCAAGTGGGCCACTTCAAAAAATGACTGAACCCAAATGAAAGGAGGCTGGAGCACTCGATAAAATTGCAGAGCTTTTAATAAGGTGCAAACAGACTGACGTTTCGACGCTACTGCGTCTTCTTCAGAGTCAAACGAAAGTTTGAAAAAACTCGTTCGTTTGACTCTGAAGAAGAGTTCAGTCATTTTTTGAAGTGGCCCACTTGATGTATTGTCTAATATTTCATTTAATGTCTGTGGTAGCCCTCTTTAAAGTTGGCCAAATCCATAACAAAATATCATTTAAAATTCTAAATAGGATGAAATTTTTTTGTCAACATCTGTTTTATCTGATGATATAAAGTTTTCAATATGTTCAATTTCACAATACAATGCTGTATCAATTTTTTCCCCCCAACCAAATATATTATATATCATATAAAAAAACACAATATAAACTAAGCACAAAAAGTAAGGAAAATTGTGTTTGGTAGATTGTTTCTTTGTTGTAACAGTGCTTCTTGGCAACAAATCTTATACCGTTGAAAAGCTTGTTTATTTCCCTTTTAAATGGTGCCACATTTGTAAAGAACATGCATTTGTGGGATGAGCAGCAGAGCTGAGTATGTGGGTTGCACCCATGAAAAATTTGCCACATCTTCTCTGCCAATGCCAAACAGCTTTTTTTTGCTGTTGACTCTTGTTTGGTGGATTGGATGATTTAAGTCTGAAGAAACAAGACATATTGGCAATTTAACAATTTATTCATTTAACAAACAGGAGCCTCAGTAGCGTGTGGAAGAACCGTACACAGCCACAACAGCCTGGCACCTCCTCCTCCTCATGCTGGTCACCAGCCTGGTCACACACTGCTGTGGGATGGCATCCCATTCTTCAGCCAGCATTTGTCGCAAGTCAGCCAACTTGGTGGTGTTGGTCACTCTGGCACGAACAGTACGCCCAAGCTGATCCCACAAGTGTTAAATGGGGTTGAGGTCAGGACTGTTGGCAGGCCATTCCATCCTCTCCACTCCCAAATTCTGGAGGTAGTCTCTGATAAACCCTGCTCTGTGGGGGCAAGCGTTGTCATCTTGGAGGATAGAGTTAGGTCTCAGACTGCGGAGATATGGGATTCCCACTTGTTGCAGAATTACATCTTGATATCTCTCTGCATTGAGATTGCCTCCAATGACGACAAGCCTCGTTTTTCCAGTGAGGGAGATGCCACCCCACACCATCACACGACCTACACTAAAAGATGTTACTTTGTCGGTGCAGCAATCAGCAAAGCGGTTGCCGCGTCTTCTCCACACTTTGACCCTACAATCCAACTGCCATAGGCAGAATCTGGATTCATTGCTGAACATAATGTTCCTCCACATGTTCAGGTTCCAGTGCATTTGTTGCTGACACCAGCGCAAATGGGCCTGGCGGTGAAAGGCAGTCATGGCAGGCCTCCTGGCAGCCCTATGAGACTGGAGATTGGCTGCGTGCAGTCTGCTCCAGACTGTCTGGGCAGAGAGCCGTCGGCTATTTCGTCCTGCAAACCTTGACTGCATATCTGATGAAGACTGCCTACGGTTCCTAAGTGCTGACAGGATGAGGAAACGGACTTCTTGGGACGCCGACTATGCAGCCTGTCTCTTACATCCCCCATTATATGGAACTTGGCCTTCAGTTTGCAGATGGTACTAGGGCTCACTCCAAATAATGCCGCAACTTGGTTCTGCGGAACACCAGCTTGAAGTTGCCCTATTGCACAGGCCTTATCCAGATCAGTCAAACATGGCATGCTGATTCTTGGAGCAGACACCACCTGATCACTGCAGCAGGGCCCATGCTCACAGGTGCTGACAATCAGGTGCCTGATTGTCACCTGGGGGTAACAGAAGCTCAAAACAAGTGTCAATAGCAACAGCAAAAAAAGCTATTTGGCATTTGCAGAGAAGATTTGGCAAATTTTTCATGGGTGCAACCCACATACTCAGCTCTGCTGCTCATCCCACAAATGCAAGTTCCTTACAAATGTGACACCATTTGAAAGGGAAATAAACAGGCTTTCCAATGAAATAAGATGTATTGCCCAGAAGCATTGTTACAACAAAGAAACAATCTACCAAACACAAATTTCCTTACTTTTTGTGCTTAGTTTATATACATGATATATGAAACTGTGTAAAGTACAACCCTACAATTACACAAAAAATGAACAAAATTATGAGTATTATGAGTTTATATGCTGATTAATTCACTCCATCTGCTGTATCTTTACAAACATGTCTGTCTGTCTGTCTGTCTGTCTGTCATTAACACTGTCTGTATTTCCCTGTCAGGAAGAGATCCAGCAGCTGAAGCAGAAGCTGGAGAAGGTGGAGAAAGAAAGGAACGAGCTGAGACTCAACAGCGACCGCCTTGAGAGCCGGGTAAAAACACAGACACAGGCAGACACGTGTAGAGAGGAGGATTAAGGTCATGTCTGAGAATCATCTCAGAATGCTGAGAAAAAATATAAAGAATTATGAATTTTTTCTCACAAAAGTTAGACACATGACAGCTTTGCATACTGGCTTAACCATAGTTGGAGACATTATTGCCAAAGCATGCTGTACAAGATTAATATTGTTAGTATAAAAATTCAGAATGTAAGAAGACAACAAAGGCTAGACACATTGCACTACGTACAGCATACTATACAGCGTACAGTATATAACAACCGTACTACACAAATAAACTGTAGCAAACAAACCTCAAGATTAAAATATATATGTATATATATATATATATATATATATATATGACCGTGTAAAATAGAGTTAAAAAAGCAGCTTGTTGCTATCTCAAATATTGTTTTTGCTCACCTAACGTAGTAGCACTGGTTTTCAGCCTGGGTGCTTCTCATTTGTCTTATGTGTCCAGTGTGTAGGATTTAGTGGCATCTGGCAGTGAGGCTGCAGAACTGAAACTTCTCCCATGTGCCAAATATGTAGGAGAACTACAGTGGCCAACGCAAATATGCAAATGGTGTTTGGTTTTCTGTTCTGGGCTACTGTAGAAACAACATGGTGGGCTCGATGGAAGAAGACCTGCTCTGTATGTAGGCATAAACAGCTCATTCTAAGGTAACGAAAACACAGTTTTTAATTTTAAGTTTAAAAGTTAAGTTTTTAATATTATATTACATTTGTACCAATATGTCCCTTGAGCCTAGAGGGAGGAACAATCAACAAACCCTGATCAGACATCAGATTTTGTAACGTAGGGCTGCAGTAGATCTCTGAGGTAGGCAAGTGTCTGACCATGTAGAACTGTATAAGTGATCACAAGAACCTTTAATTGGATTTTGAATTTGATGGTGAGCCAGTGAAGAGAAATCGAAATAGGTGTCACATGAGACCTTTTTGATACCTGGTAAAAAGCTTCACAGCAGCATTTTGGGCCACTTGTAAGCTATCCAGGGATTTTCCGCTCAGGCAGGTGAGAAGACAATTACTATAGCCATGACGGGATGAGATAAAAGCGTAACTCATAATTTCCATCTCTGCAGGTGACACAATGGCCCTGAGTTTCATTGTGTGCCAGAGTCAGAGCCAAAACCTGGTCCATAGTGACACCTAAATTTCATAGGGAGGATTTAACAGAAGAGGAAAGAGAACCCAGACCTTCCATTAACATGGGGACAAGACTGGGTGGAACAGTAACAGAAGATTCTGTTTTGTCAGCATTGTGCTGTAGGACATGATCTGACATCAAGTTTTTTGTAGAGGCGTTGAGGCAGTCATTTAAAACAGACAAATGTGCTACATTTTAAGACTTAAATGAAATGTATGGTTGAATATCATCTGCGTAGCAGGGATAGGAGATACCTTTAAAGAGTTTTATCTGTCCAAGGGGAAGCATTTACAAAGCAAACAGATGTGGGCCAAAGACGGAACCATGGGGAACACCACATAACAGATTTTCAGATGCTGTATTTTTGAAGAGTTGTATTACACAGAGAAGGTGATATGCTGTCCAAGTGTAGGTGGGTGCATGTTGCTACAACATCATCTGATGAATGATAAAAGTTGTTTTAAGAGTTAAAATCTAAACATGGTGATGGTGTCACACCTTAAAGTTGAATCTGTTGTTTGTCCCACTTTAAAACTGTAGCGACCAGAGCCGTCCAGTCAGCTGCAGCATCCAGTCACTGACAGATTTCCACTACAGGGGACTCTCAGTCCAATAATAGACTTCTGTAAAAAAAAAAAAAAAAAAAAAAAAAAAAAATTCTGCTAAGGATGGTCTCCTGTATCATTGCTCAAGCCTTGAGGCATAATGGTGGACAAGATTAATTTCCTGGTCATCCAGGAAGCGAGGAAACATGTAAAAAGCCAAATGACAAGCACCCCCAGTGTTCACTTACTATGAAAATGGAATGTAATTCTAATGGGGAGAGCCACAGAGGAAAACTAATATGCCATGTGATATCCTCTACATATCCGTCCATGGAAATATAGGTGTCTTTCCCCAAATAAACATTCAACTAAGTTTTGGTTGAAGAGTGTGTTGATTTTGCTAAAGAACATAGTTCTTATGTGTTTTCTGTCATTTTCTGTCAATTTGTGACATAATAAATTGTCCAAACTGAACATATATACAGTATAAACATGCTTGACACTTGCTCTATGTGTGTGTGACTGTGTGTATGTATGTTTTTGTTTTGCATCAGATCACAGAGCTGTCGTCAGAGCTGGCTGATGAGCGGAACACTGGGGAGTCGGCCTCCCAGCTGCTGGAGACTGAGACTTCTGAGAGACTTCGCCTTGAGAAGGACATCAAGGACCTGCAGGTAGAGAGAGAGAGAGAGAGACACACACACACACACACACACACAGAAGATAACAGGGGAACTGTTGTTAAGTGACACAGTCATGTAATAAGAGAGTCTTGTTGTCTTCACATACTGCACCATTAAATGGCTGCAGTCTAACTCTCAAGTTTAGCTTTGATTAAAACTGTCGCACACCAGGGAACTAATGTGTCACTGTGTCCATTATAGCACTGACCCATTCCATCACTTGATGCTCTTTTCCGAGCAGAGTTCTATTAAGGCAAATGGAAATGGAGCTACTTTATTGTGATGGCAAATAGAGATGGATAACAGTTTATTGCCCAATTAGCCCTTTAGCAATAAGGTAATAAAGTTTTCTACAACACAGCCACATTCTCCAACTTCACCATGAAGTTTAATGTTAAGGCGCATTGTAAAATATAGTTAAATGTCTGCTCATTTGTATATAAATTTAACATTAGTACATCAGCTTGAATTATTAAAGAGCGGAACAGTTAGCCAGCACTGCCTTTGATCTTGTGGGATTTTTTAGTACAGTATATTGTAAGGTTTCTAAAGGAGTACTGATGTTGTTGTCGGAACAAAAAGTCAACCAGATGGCGTTGGTGGAGGGAGACAAAGTGAAAATGGAAAGAAGTGGAATGATTTAAGAGGTGCTGGATTGGGGCATCGGTAGCGTAGTAGATAGTGCCGGCGCCCCATATACAAAGGCGAATCATTGCCGCCGCAGCGGTCGCAGGTTCGCAGGTTCGACTCCGGCTTGCAACTCTTTCTGCATGTCATCCCCCCCACTCTCTCTCTCTCTCCCCATTTCACCTTGTCCATTAAAGGCAAAAAGCCGTGAAAATATATATATGTATATATATATATATTTTTTTTTTAAAAAGAGAGATTTATACAACATTATCATATGTCTATTAGTAACATTATGTCTATGTATGTAATTTTTAAAGGTCCAGTGTGTAAGATTTAGGGTGATTTAGTGGCATCTAGCCATGAGAATTGCAGATTGCAACCAGTTGAAACTCCCGATTTGAATTCCTTCAGTGTTCATTGTTCAGGAGGTTTTTACTGAGAGCTGAATTAGCTGCTGGGGACTGTTCTCTGCAAAACAAAGGGACCTGATGATTTATACCGCTAAAAACACTGAGTAAAGCAATTTCACGTTAAAAAAACGATTTAGGCTTCCCACTACAATGGCTGACATGAAAATGGGAAGGCACAAATGAGTCTGTCTAGAGCCAGTGTTTGGTATGTCTGTTCTGGGCTACTGTAGGAACATGGCGGTGCAACATGGCAATCTAACAAGGACCTGCTCCCGATGTAGATAGAAATGGGTCATTCTAAGGTAACAAAAACACAATTCTCATTTTCAGGCGATTGTACACAAAAGAAAACATGCTTTTTTTTTCAAGATTATTTTTTTGGCCTTTTATGCCTTTAATAGACAGGACAGTGTGAAATGGGGAGAGAGAGGGGATTACATGCAGCAAAGAGCCGCAGGCTGGGATTGAATCCGTGGCTGCTGCAGCAAGGACGTTGCTTTTGTACATGGGGCGCCTGCTCTATCCACTTACCCACCAAAGCCCCAAGAAAGCATACTTTTATATTATATTCAATTTCTGCAAATATATTCCCTGCATACTGGACCTTTTAATAGCATTGTGTGTAAATGAATCATTTCCTGTATGATCTCACACAGGAACCAACATTCTTCTGTCACTTGTTAATTCATTGCTGTTTGTCCATACTGACACTTGATTACACACACACACACACACACACACACACACACACACACACACACACACACATATATACAGGAACTCACATTAACCAGTGTATTCCCATGTAGAGGATCAAATGATCCCCTTCAGGTGTGTGCAGCAGGAGAGCACAGCCTGTTGAGCTGTAAAACCTCTCTGTCTCAATATGTTTTTTTTTTTTACCTATAACACAACAAAATTCCAGTTTGTATGTATGTGGCCTTTAATTTATTCAATATTGGAGAGTTCAAGCACAGAACATGCTCTTCTTCCCTGAGTCTTTCATTGTAGGAACAAATACACTTTTTCAAAGATTACTACGAATGTTATGCTTATAATACAGGGCAGGCTTTTTTTCACATGAGCAGTAGATTTTCCGACACGTATATTTTTCACAAAGTAATTGTAGCTCAATCTTTGCAGATTTCTCTTTCTTTGTTTCCCTGAAAAAAATGTTTTTACAGGATGTTGCTGGAGTATTATTATAAGGTCGCATTTACAACACTGTAAATAATGACATTTGTACTGTTTTTGCCAGATTAGGCACATAAAGTCACATACTAATTCTGAGACACCTTTGAACTTGTGGGGCATTTTGTACCACTTATAAACACTTGGATTCTTCTGAAATTGTGTTGACATTCGTTCATATCCATGTCAGACCTCTAAAATGCATTTTTTTATATGCCATTTTATTGTGAAGCACAGTGCTCACATTGGCCTCATGTGAGAACAGTTTTGTACACTCTTGTTAAAAAAACAAAAACAAAAAACATCTCTAAAAACTATTTATGAACTCCTTATTTCAGCCTTTACAAGCCATCTGTTCATGAGCAGTGGTGCATTTGTGAGATTTGACCATTTGCATCAACAGCCCAAAGTTGCCTTATAAGCCTATCTGCTCTGTTCTGTTTGTGAGCAAGTTTTCATTCATTCACAAAATGTTTTACCAAAGAGTAAAAAGAAGAATTTCAGACTGCTGAGCTTCAAGTCCTGTTGTTAAAAACCAGTAAACGAATATATATCAAATTCAGCACCATGAGTACTGATACTAGAGAACCCAAAACAGTCAGAAAATGAATACAACTACAGCTGGAGCAGCACTGGACTGAAATGAAGAGGAAATGGTTTGAGGTTAGATGCTTAAAAGTGTCCTTCATTTTTAACTGTCCTTCCCTGGTTAATATGAGGGAATGTCAAGGGGACATGAGAATCTTGGAAATATTAATCGAGAGAATATTGTGGCCTACAGTGGGTGATGTTACATTGTCGGGTGCAATGGAAGATGGTCCTGGACAAAGACTTGCAGAAAGACCCTGAGGCAGCTGTCAGAGTGACAACAACTACACGTTTAAGTTGCAGAAAAAGATGCCAATAAAAATACAAAACAAACACAAAAAATAAACAAACAAACCCTCGATGATATGGTGGTTTTTGCATAAAATTTTACTTAATTTTTGTATCATATTTAAACTCCAAATTCATGCAGATTTAGGAATAGCATTTCTCAAGTCAAACAAAGTGTTTTTTGCTTTTGGAGAAATGCAGAGTATCTGTATAGGACTGCAGTGACAGATCTGGACCTTGCATGAATTTGAAATTTTTCTGAATCACTTTTACGTGCCTCTTATGAACAAATCTGTCTGTGCAAGTAGTTTTTGCATGAGCTCCAGTGACTCCCTTTTAATCTCAGCCCACCTGTACAGTTGATAAAGGATAGGCTCTGCATGTGTTGTATTAATTCTACAGGATCTCACTGTAATACTTGCAAATCCATTGTGCATTGTAAGTTATTTGTTCGTTCTTCCTTCTCTCCATACTGGCTGTAAAGTGATTCAGTTTATAGAGCTATAGCTACATTGTCAGTAATGGTCCTCATACAGTGCAAAACATCCTTTTAGTGAAGTTCAGCTGAAGTTAATATGAAGCTAATATTGAACCCTTTTTTCAAAAAAGGGTTCTTCAGAAGCAAATGGTTCTGGGTAGAACCTCACCCCTTCAGGAAAAACCCTTTTGGAACTCTTATTTCTTCGAGTGTAGAAAGTGTTGAGAATGTTGTCTGGGACAAAATACCTGCAATAAAATTACACACAATTAAAAAAAATACAAAACCTCGATTTGTCTATCTCCAGCCTCAATTTGTAGCGTTGTATTAGCTTCAGCTGAACTTTGGAACATACTTTAGCAGAGGACCGTTGGGTTCGCTCCCCATATTTTACAGTGCAATCACAGGCACTTTGAAGGGATCACTTCACAGCCATGTTGGAGAGGAGGAATGATTACAGTAACCATTAGCACTTTCAACAAACTGTATACAGTATCTGGCATGCAATTGTAGTATTAAGATAGACTTAAAAGAAATCTTAGCATAGGTTTGAACCTTAATATCATTCAAAACATATTCTGCCAAAACAGCAGATCAGCCAGTGCTGCACTGACACCTGCAACAGTGCAGTGCATCATGCAGTCATTCTGACATGGACACAAGCTGTCTATAAGCTGCTCCCTGTTTTTCAGCTATCCACCAGCTTTCTCTTCTCTTGCTCCCTCACACACACACACACACACACACACACACACACACACACACACACACACACACACACACACACACAGCCAGAGCCAGAGCCAGAGCCAGAGCCAGAGCCAGGACTGTAATTGTGAAATCATATTGTCAGGCCATTTCTCCAGCACTGCCCTCCCCCAGCTTCCTCCATCCATTTAGTTCACAATTTGACATTTTTGACATGATTTCTTTCTCTGTTTTTATTGGGGGATGTTGGGATAGATTTTTTCCTGTGACTGCTCAGATAGCCATTGGGAGGGGCTGCCTCCAAATGGCCAGGCTTATAGAAATGTGGGATGGATTTATTTTCTTCTTGTGAGTGAGGAAGAGGCACAAGGGGGCAATGTGGGAATCCACACAGAGGGAAAGGTTCATTGCATGTTGGGAATGTTTGCAGTGGAATGGACCAGTGCCATTTTTGGATTAATCTATACAGTAAAGTATCGTGGTGGATCCTTAGGAAAATAAGAGTTGAGAGAAACATCTAATGTAATAAATGACACAACTACCGAAGTTGAAGAGACATATAAACCGATCAGCCAAAATATTAAAACCACTGTCAAGTGAATAACATTGATAATCTTGTAACAGTTGAATGTTCTGCTGAGAAACCTTATGTCCTGGTATTCATGTGGATGCCACCTGACATGCTTCACCAACCCAAACACCTCATGGCAAGGGCACTCCCTGATGGCGGTGTCCCCCCAGCAGGACAATACACCATGCCACACCATAAACATTGTTCAGGAATGACCCGAGGAACTTGACAAAGAGCCAGTACCCCAGAGGTACACACTGAAGGTCACGAGTAGCATCAGCACATTATGACAGGACTTAGTGTGATCTTAGTTTTTTAACAACTACCAAAACTTCCCTCCATGGGCCCCTGAGAATGTGGTCCTCTCTGTCTTTGTGATGTGCTTCTAGTTGGGCTCCAACACACGAAAACCTGTAGAATTCACAGGTTAATCCATGGAGACAGATGTGTTAGAAACTGTTTTTTTTTTGTTTTGTTTCTTTTGTGATCCACCAGGCCAAGTTTGACAACATGAAAAAGCAGATGGAGTCCATGGAGATGGAGGTGATGGAGGCTCGACTCATCAGGGCATCTGAACTCAATGGAGAGATGGAAGATGACGACACAGGTTAGACACACAGACAGCATGTGAACAGAATGACAGATACACCCCACTACAGCAATGTTTACGAATCTGCCCAGACTTCTGATAGTCATGTTGCTTTAAAAACTCACTCATAAAAATGTTAACTGTCAGCCTTGTGCTAAAGCTGCTGGACACCCACGCAGGTGTTTGACTGATTAGATGTCTTCTCAAGACTGTGTGGGTGTGTACGGATCAAGTCTGAGTGGCAGTTCTGTGAGTTCTATCACATCTGTTGAGTTGGGACAACTTAAGCCTAAGTAGCTGTGTTACATATGACCCTGTAAACAGTTGTTCAGACTGGAAATAGAGCCACATTGCCTGAGAATTATCTCATTAATGTCGCAATGTTATCTGCCAGGAATGTTTGCTGGTATGTGGCATTTTGTTGTATTCCTGAGCTTATTTTGCTGGGGCCCTCTGCGTTTAGATCCCATTGTGCCAACCCAGTGGTGTCATTGAAATGAATGAGGAGGCTGCTGATGTCAATCTTAACACAGCCGTTTGTACTAATTGTAATTGCAATTGTTATGGTTATATTATATATTCATACTAAGAAACTGACATCATAATCCCCACATTTCCTGCCAGCTGAGAGAGTACATGGATTTGCGGTGTGAAATAAAAAATCGTGACGGCTGTAGAAACTACTCAGACAGCAGTGAAATAAAAAAAACTCAAAGTTGTGATAATCTTTTGAGGTTTTGCATGATGTTCGACAATGCACATCTTTTGTCATTTTCTAGTCATTGGTGGAAACATATATGCGGGGACATAGTTTCAATAAGGCAAGGTATTTTTGGGGGGCAGCCAAGGATACATACACGTATGCGACGGCTTATATACATTCAATCAATCATTTATTTGTAACTTGGAATTATACAAGGAACTCCAGTGAAATGTGATCCCTCCAGCTCCTTTAACGTGTACACTGTAATTTTGTCTTTTTTTGCATCTTCTTGCATTGTTGGCTGCTGCTTTATAATTGTCCATGTTTCTGGATGGTTCTGGTAACCCATGGATTCTGGTTGTGGAATGATTTAATTGTCCACACATACTGACCCCAACGAGACCGCCATTCTGTTGCTTCTCCTGAACACTGGCAGCACCGCACAGTAGCCGCCTCTGAACGGTGTATAGCAGTGGTCCACAGCAGGAGCAGTACACCTTACATTCCCACCGTCACACCAGTCCTTATTCACCGTAAAGCACAAGCCCCCTCTCCTGCTCTCACCAGAGTCCTCTGCTCTGTCAGATGGGCATGTAGAAAATGAGCCTTGTGGTTGAATGGCACTGATGTATACATTTGAAAACCTCTATCTAGGTAGCTAGAGGTCAACAGAAGGAGAGTTTACAGACTGGTGAGTTGATTTTCGTCATCTTGATGAGAAAGTTGCAGCCACCTGCCACCACCGTCCAGGTCCAACAACAAAAAGCACCACCACCACTTGTAAAATAGACATAAAAGCCTAAATTTAGCACGAATGTAGCGGAGCTGACAGAGAGGCAGCTGGAAGCGACTGCACCTACATCATGCAATATTTATGATTACGATAAAGAATTGGCAGATGTTGATTCACATTTTCTTCAGTTAAAGATCTGGTGTGTAGGATTTGAAAATAGAAAAGAATGGACAACAAACTTAACACTGGCTCTAGATAGCGCCATTAGCTTTTGGTAATGACAATTTTGAAACAGAAGCAAATTAACGTAGTAAAAGTAGCAATGGTTATTGTTGCTCATTTTAAAAAAATAAATAAATAAATAAATAAATCACATATCTAACCAAGGAGCAATACATAATGAAAAAATAAAAAGGAGCTATCAATGCACAGAAGCCTAATAAGTGGCATTATTATTAACTAATAACACACTCTACACACTCATCTCCCTCTCGCCCTCTCCCCTCTCTCCCCCACACACACACATGCACACACCTCACCTCCTGGCGTTTTTCTTCAAGTGTTTGGGTAATACACAGGACAGTTTCATACAGTCTATGGCAGCAACAGTTGTTGGGATCTAAGCCTTAACACGGGCCTGACCTTGTAACAGATCTCCAATTAAAGTATCAAAATGGTTATGGGAAATAGTAAATTATTATTAATCCATCCATCCATTTTTGTAACCTCTTATCCTCTTGAGGGTCGTGGGGGGGATGGAGCTGACATTGGGCGAGTGGCAGGGTACACCCTGGACAGGTCGCCAGACTATCGCAGGGCTGACACATAGTGACAGACAACTATTCACACTCACATTCACACCTACAGCCAATTTAGAGTCACCAATTAACCTAGTCCCCAATCTGCATGTCTTTGGACTGTGGGAGGAAGCCGGAGTACCCAGAGAAAACCCACACTGACAGAGGGAGAACATGCAAACTCTGCACAGAAGGGCTTCCTCCTGGGATCGAACTAGGAACCCTCTTGCTGTGAGGCGACAGTGCTAACCACCACACCACCGTGCTTAATTTACATGACATCACCTCATGGGGCACCATTCCAGAAAAGGGAAAAATGATAGCCAGTCAATGATATCAGTCTTATAAAGCTCAATAAACTATCAATTTGGAACTCTGATTGATAGTTTAATTAAAAACTATAACCAAAATGACCATATTAATAGTAACGGCTGAAGGATTTCAGAGTTCTTGACATAGCAGAGGTTGACTATTCTTTCACTCTTTTGCAATATTAAACAGACAGCAGTTACGACTCCAAATAAATGTATTCATGAAGAAAACAAAGCGAAACAAAACACTGAAATTCTAACTAACTATAAACAAGCATGGTGTGTGTATATGTGTGTGTGGATGTGTGTCTATGTGAGAGAGAGAGAGCGAGAGAGAGAGCGAGAGCGAGAGAGAGCGAGCGAGAGCGAGAGCGAGAGAGAGCCTATAAAACAAAATGGCTTACGACAGAAACCTACAAGATGGCCAAATCACAGATGGCTTCAGACGGGGGAGGTTTTTTCTGACCTTGTGGTCAGGACAAACACAAAGGACCAGGAACTTTGAGTTCCCTCTCTTTGGGTGTAGTTATGTTGACAGACAATTTGTGAATGAGTATGTGTATGAGATATGTGTTACAAAGGGTCTTGGTTAGTACAGAGGATGTTTAGTTGCATGCAAGACTATGTCTGTGAACAAGCATTAGCAAACTAACATCAGTTAGCTTTGGTGAAGCCAACAAACCAATAACTTAGCTGCAAACAATCGCAACAATAACTCGATAACAGCATTAAATCACAACTGACAAAAGTTAAACAGTCTTGCTTAGCCTGTACACCTGGAATAATGCCATGCCCACTTGTTACTAGTGTTGCACGGTATACCGGTACTATAATAGTACCGCGGTACTAGAGTATTCCAAACGGTACTTACTAGAGTATTCCAAACGGTACTATACTGCATTTGGAAAATACCAGTACTTTTTAAATTGATTCAGTTCATTAATTTATTTGATTTATTTTATTCATTTATGCACAGAAACGCCTTCCTTGTTCCTATTGGAGCACATTTTGCGCAAATGGTGTGTATGACAACACCTGTATCAACATTCGGTGCTGGTGCACGTGAAAAAAGACGAGAAAGTCTGCCTCGCAAAGGGAGACAATACGAGACATCACAAACTTGGTGGAACATTTGAGCAAAGAATTCAAAGATCGACAGGTGACGTGTTGACTAGTTCACTGCCCTGTTATGTCCATGAAAAGAATAGGCCTAGACTACAGAGTGATCCAAAAGCCTAGGAATATATTGGCTACATTACATTGCCGCGCTGAAACACAACATCCCCTCGCCAAAACAGAAATGAAGTGATGCACATATTCAGCCTGCCAGCAACTGGGGGCCTGGTAACTCGTGGTTTAATACAGCAAACATGTCGGCAGTATGGAGGCATTATATCCGAGAATGAACCTAAAACAGCAATTTGTAAACACTGTTCGGCAGAAATTTCTAGAGGGGGTAGGCTATGTGTGGAAAGACCGACAGCACTACAAGCTGAATCTATCGTCGAATCGGCCATGTCTAGTCCGCAATTACAACTATACTGTGAAATAGTGAAATAAAAGACAAGCAATTACGTTCAAAACGTACATGGACCCATTATGATTTATTGTTTAGCTGTGACCTTGCACCCATCTCGTTCTTGTGAACACAAAATCTCAAGAACAGCTTGAGGGAACTTCTTTAGATTTGGCACAAACTTTCACTTGGACTGAAAAATAAACTAATTAGAATTTTGTGGTCAAAGGTCAAGGTCAGTTTGACCTCACAAAATATGTTTTTGGCCATAACTCAATAATTAATTTGCTAATATGACAAAACTCAACGTCATATATTGGTGACACTAATCTTGGGTGTCAACCTTGAAACTGTGCTAATTGTATAGAACCCTAACCCTGTGCTCTCAGGGGGAAGACTTGTGTGAAGCATCCATGTTTTCACAGACATGGATGTAAACTGTAAGAGAAACTTAACTGGTGTGTGGAGACATACAACTGTAGGGCAGTTATTCTCATTTTTTTATTAAACGCTATTAGCCTATTAAATAACCAATTGAAAGTATTGAAAATGGCCAATTTCAAAGAACCTAACCTGACAACTTTCTCTGTCTGATCAGCAGTCCAAAACTGTAGATTTACAGCAATAAATAACACATAAAAGCAGCAAATGGAGAAGTTGGAAGTAGAGAACGTTTGACAGTCTAACTTAAAAATTACAATTGATTTTCAAAGTTGTTGTTTGTTATTTTCTACCAATCAACTAATTGATCATTTTCTTCACTAAATCAAATACAACACAGCAAACTTCAGCCTAAGAAACAACCAGAGATTAACCAACGCAAATCATAAAGAGGAAAAGTGGTCACAATCAGTGTTTTGATGACAATAGGTTAATTTTGTGAACAATCTGTTAATAGAAGCTCAACAAACAAGCACTGGTTTGAATGTAAACGTCTTGATACAAACTGTCCATGAACTGGTCATACACATACTCCCACACAGACCTTACAATAGCAGCAATTCACTCCCATACTGTTTTCTTCAGTGGAGGTGCAGGAACCATAGGGGTGGTGTGTGGTCGATGCTTTGACAAAAGCCCAGCAAAAATTCAATGTGAAGAAGTACATTAGAAATTGATCAGTTAAAAGTGAAAAAATAAGTAGGGATTGAGTTGCAGACGCCCTGCAGGCCAGCTGCCAGCTGTCATTGTGTGCCATGCAGACTTTACGAATGTAGATTGATTTTTCGAAGTATGTTCATGTTGCATAGGTCTGAACAGCTTCGCTTGTACCATAGCAGAGCTTTGACAGCTTTCAGGTGAACTGGCACTGCAACACAGTCATGAAGGTATTCTTCATGTCAGACTCAAAGTACATTCAATATGTGTGGGTTGTGCCGTACAAAGATACCTGAAAACAGTATAGGTCTCACTGAAATGTGTCTGAAAGTATTGGAACTGACTTATTCAGTAAAGTAAAAGAATTTCATATAATGGATACGGTTTTAAACTGGCTGTAGGTGAGCATCTTAGTATCAAAACAAATATCAGTAGCTCATGGTCTTACTTCAGTTGAGCTTAATGATTCAATTAAATCAGTGTTTTTTATGGACTTGCGTAGAGGCAGCAGTGGAATCCACAAATGGATGTACTCAGACATGATGAAAATTGTCAACATTTGGTTTGTTGGTCATTCACTTAAAGAATTTTTTCACTGCTGGAAAGATGGTCTCATAAAACTGGGCTGTCTGTGCAGTAGAAAGATAAAGATCCTTTTGATATTGGTGCAATCCCCCCCCCCCCCCCCCCCCAGCAAGGAACAGAGCATTGAAAGTAGTTGCCTGTTTTTGAACTTGTTTGGTCGCGAATCATTGGTCTGAACTGGGCTTTACACAACATAAAAATTGGCCATTTTAAATTCCCCAGAAAATCAGAATATGGGATCTTGTAATGCATTTTTTCATGCCAACATTGTGTGCCTTTGCTAAATTACTAAGATTAGCCTTGTCCTTTTGGAAAAATACATGTTACATGGGAGGTATGCAGCAAGTGTATGCATATTCAGATATGAAACAAAAAGATGAGGCTGACTGTGATCATGCTGATGTGACAGGAGGAGAGTGGAGGCTGAAGTATGAAAGAGCCATCAGGGAGATTGAATTCACCAAGAAGAGACTGCAGCAGGAGTTCGATGACAAGCTGGAGGTGGAGCAGCAGAACAAACGACAGCTGGAGAGGAGGGTGAGTGCACACTGATACACACCTTCCACTAGAAACCATTGTGTTCCATCTCTGATATGATGACGACCATGCAGCTTGACTCTCCATGTACTGTCAAATTCATTGATTTTAGGTAAGTATTTAAGAAACGAATGAAGTCAAAAGTTACAGTCCTTTATGGTGCGATATAAGGCTGTACCCAAATTAGACACCTCCAAGCTTCTTATTTAATTACAATTTAAATACTTTCAGTCATTTAAATTTACAGCAGGTAGTGATGGTGTGCTATTGATTTTCACTACACAATTATCACAAGGAACAGAAAGAAATGGATAGGATTTATGAGGCCCTGTACAAGATATTATTATGTGTAATATTAACATGATGTCAGCATTTCCTTTTTTTAAATATAGCGCATATCGTCAATACTGGTATAACCCAACACCCCTAACAGACAAGCTAGAGTAAGTACAAAACTCAGGCTCACATCAACTCCAAAGTCCCTGAAAGACAATTCAAGTTTAAAATATCCATTATGTTACAGATCTAGTCAGGGTAGTAGGAGACTATCTTACTATCTGTGAAGATTTCAGCTCATATCATGTCATTCTTATCTAGTGATTGTTGAGGGTTCAGGAACTATGTTGTCTTGATGAAGACTTAAAACACAATCCCATATTTTAAACAAATCAAAAATGAATCAAGGTAAGTTTTTGTTGTTTTATTTTACAGTAACAAATCTAGTGTTGCTATGGACATGGAAACTTCACACATTCAGGGCCAATGAAAGACAACAAAACTATAGACCAAATCACAATGTTTATATACAATAACTTCGGGTGGAAAATCCTACAATAAAATCAAACAGTGTGAGCAAACTCTGCCTCAGTTAGTCTGTTTTTAGCCACCTAAAAAAAGCCCACCACAATAAATATCAATTCAAGTGTACGCAATATTTATAATATTTTTTGCAACCTAACCTTGCTATCAGACAGCCCTTTCCAACAGAGAATTGAAGCTGTTATATCAAAGCTACCAAGACTCCATTTACAAAAACAGTAATATCACTTAGCAAACACAGTTTCTGGTCTGCTTGATAAGTGGTAAGGTAAAGCAGAGCAAATATTCCAATATAACATACACTTAAACTGATATGGATTTTTTTAGGTGGCTAAAATATGTTATGCTGCGGCATCCACAGCAGTACATCACACCAGGCGCCATGTTTGAGAGAGAAACAGAGGGGCATATCTCCAAGACTGAAAATCAATATATTGCAGGCCACCACACATAAATGAAAGTTTGGGAAACCCTGTTTCCCAGATGATTAAATGAATGAATTAACTGATTAATAATAATTTTTTATTTTAACTTTCAGTCAAAATAGTGAACATGGTAAACATTATACCAGGTAAACATCAGGGTGTTAGCACTCTGCTTGTGTGCATGTTAGCATTTTGACATTAGCATCTATGTCAAAGCACAGCTGACCAGCATAGCTGTAGACTGTAAGTTTGTTTTAGTGAACATGTGACACTGTATATTCAATGAAGACAGTTTTCAAGCTGTTGTAATGTGAATGTAGTGTATAGATTATATGTCTGCCTGGAAGGCTCTCAAGTCATTGCACACTGCATGACATTTTTTCTGTGCAATTCCCAGCAACAGGGAATCTTTTCCAGTTCTGATTAGCTGCCCGTGTGTTTGTGCAGATCAGCGACCTGCAGGCTGACAACGAGGAGTCCCAGCGAAACATCCAGCAGCTGAAGAAAAAAACCCAACGACTGACCGCTGAACTGCAGGACACCAAACTTCACCTGGAGGGCCAACAGAGCCGCAACCACGACTTGGAGAAGAAGCAGAGGAAGTCAGTACAGCCCCCCCACCCCCGCCCACACACACACACACACACACACAGTCATGTTGAGCAGGTGTCTGTAGATATAAGTGACTTCACACAGGTGTATTACCTTATTCTGCCGTGTTCCCACAGACTGTGAAGGGTCCAGTGGTGTTGCTGTAGTGACAGTAATAACTGTAAAGAAAAACTATATTGTGCTCCAGATTGTTTATAGCATCATGCTGTGCAGAGAGGACGCACAAATCTCTAGCTCATTTGTACTGCTGATAAACCGTGTGTGTGTGTGTGTGTGTGTGTGTGTGTGTGTTGGGTGGGGGTGGGGGGTACTATCAGGGGACATGCTCTGTAGCTGCATATGCACTGCTGAATATGCATGCTGTAGTTTAACATGTAGGATCTTCTCTCTGACCAGCTCAGCACATTTTTAATGATTACATTTTTCCTTGAACTTTACTTTATGAATTTAGCTTCCTAAATGTCATCAATGTAGCAGTGGTTGTGGCTTCATTAGAGTGTTTAGTCAGTGTTAATCAGAGGAGTGTGTCAACGTGTGTGTATGTGTTTTTTTGTGCAGGTTTGACAGTGAGTTGAGTGCAGCCCAGGAGGAGGTGCAGAGGGAGAGGAGCCTGAGGGAGAAATTGGCCCGAGAGAAAGACATGCTAAGCGGAGACGCCTTCAGCCTCCGACAGCAGCTGGAGGTTTGTTCCTGTGTGCTCCAGTTTGTGTCTGTGTGTGTTTGTGTTACCACGGCGTAATCGGGCCATTATAGAGGGATAAAGGGGGTGGTCATATTCTGGAAAAAAAACTCTGAATTTTCTGAGAAAGAATTTATAATTTTACTTCTACCAGAAAGTATGGTGATGTAGTAGAGAGTGCAGCCAGTCCATGTGGTGGATGCATGGATCAAGCACAGGACATTTGCCCAGGAGACTGGGGTTCATGTCCTCTGCGGCTCAGTGTTTGCTTATGTATGAAAGTGCTGAATGCACTGTGTACCACTGTTCCCTCTAAGCTGTTTTACTGTGCAGTTGCACACTGCTCCTCACCTCTCTCAAATATCCCCGACCAGTTTTTTACTGTTTTTCTTTTTTTTTTCTCATATGCACTGTCTTGTACAGAGTCTTGTGACTTGAACAGTAAATACTTACTCCACTGTGAGCGTTTGTCTGTGCAATGAGTGACAGATGACAGTGAACTGTCAGTCAGTGATGATTAAAAAAACATGCTCACCAGGCGCTAGGGCTGCACGATTAATCGTAATAAAAACGTGATCTCTATTCATATGCATATGCGATCTACTTTTTAATGACGGATGATTCTGCCGGCCCCGCCCGTGCAGGAAGTCGGGACATCATCTGCATGAAAACAAGCGCTCCCAACAACGCAGCGTTATACCACGTGATGCAGAGCGACAGCCGGCCGGCAGTTTGGAAAGCAGCGAGAGCAGGAGAGAGCCGACAACGTGAGGAGGACCCCTTACAAGTCAGCCTCTCAGTCCTTAGCCGCTAACGTTAGCTCATGTACAACACAGGTACCACACAGAAACTTTTACAAAGGGTCATAATGTGCTTCTACTGACTGTCAAATCTCCAGCGTAAGTTGTTTACACTGCGGACACGTCGAGCAGCTGAGTGCCTGCTCTCATGGGACAAAGATCCTCTGAGAAGAAAGACGGTTCACTCTGCTCTGCCGCCAGGAACAAACTGGGAGGCAAAGATCCTCTCTGAGGAAGAGGGTCCACTTTGCTGCAGGGTTCACCAAAACGTTTTTTTGTTTATTTCCTTTTAATAAATTGAACACACATAAACGTTTTTTTGTTTATTTCCTTTTAATAAATTGAACACACATTAAAGAACATATAAGATTCTGTAGAGAATTAATACATATAATACAATACAATAAACATTGTCAAATTAAATGAAGGAAGAGGATTTTTTCAAAGGCAAATCAAATATTAGGGATTTATGTGAAAATATACATAGAGACATAAATAATTATATAATTAAAGATATGTAGGCTATGTTAGGTGAATACTCCTGTCAAATGCATGGTGTTGAAACGTTTAATTTTGATCTTCCTTAGTCCATTTAGACTTTATTTTATCATAACAATAACAATGAAAATTATGAATTGTTCACATTTTAATAACATTTATCACACAGCATTTTGTGGAAAAGTCAAATGTTCAGTTTACAGTTTTAATAAACTCAATACTATATTGTTTTGTCTCCATTCAGTGTAATTAGCACATATTGTTATTGCGCCATTGGTTTTGGCCTTGGTGCCCGACATTTTGGCCGTGATGCCCCAGTAAATTTATTTATCAAAGGCCAAAGTGGCCTTGCCCTAAATGACTTAATTCCAGGCCTGGAATACCTACCTCAAAAAATGTTGTTCAACATTGATATTATTGTTAAAATTGTTCAAAAGCTGTAAGAGAAGACAAGAGACTAAAGTTTATCGTTTTTACAGTCAGTGTCAGGCTGTCAGCTGTTGCATTTAAGGAAATAAGCACAATAAATCTTTATGTTGAAAAAAATTGTGAGAGAATCGTGATCTCAATTATAAGCCAAAAAATCGTGATTCTCATTTTTTCCAGAATCGTGCAGCCCTACCAGACGCTGCCCAGCCAATACCTGCAATGGTTGTTTAGCTTGACAGCCAATCAATGGCATTATGTTGGGTATTCGCTGCTGTCATATTTATTGTTAGCCATTAGCCATAGCATCGCAGCTATGGCTAAATATGTGGGCTGTGGCGCTTCGTCTTCTGGAAATTTTAAGAAAAAAGGCGCATCATTTAAGGCTGTCGGAGTACGTACAGACGAGCGAACGCCACCAGTGAAACTCGGCGATATTTTTCTTTTTCAAGCGAGATTGGAGTTGTTTGCAAGATGTGCAATGAAGCAAAAGTACAAGTATGTATGCTGTATGTATGTATGCGCATACACTTACAACATAAACATAATATGTTTATGTTGTAAGTTTATGCGCATACATACATACATACAACATACATACTTGTACTTTTTCTGCACTACCTGGCCAGGCCAGCAATATGTTTTTGCCAGTAAAAACTTCATCCAGTACAGCACTGTCTGTAGTAGTAGCTCTGCTACAATTTTTGTTTACAATGTATGTTTACATGCATTCATTGCACTGCCTGGCCACTAACTTTTTTTTTTTTTTTGCCAGGAAAATGTTTTCATCCAGTACAGTGGCACTGTCTGTAGTAGTACAACTGCAATTTAAGTTTACATTTAGTTTTTGATCTAGCATATTATATTTGTTGCAGTTTAGAGTGTGTACCTAAACTTGAGCAGAAGAGCTGCCTGTTGGTGTTGATGTCATATTTCAACATTGCTAGGACACCCAGGAGGGATGTCCAGCTGATGGCCAGGTAACATACGGACATTAGCACAACTTTCATTGTGGAACTATTCTTATACCATTATTACAGGGACATCTTGATTAGATGTTTAAATAACAGTCACTCAGCCTCTCAGTATGCTGGGGTTTCCTGTAAATTTTGACTTAAATCTCAGAGAATATTCAAGTTATTTTTCCGTAAAATAGTGAGGTTTTTCTCAGGAATTTACCACTTTAATCTCAGACAGTATCCATGTGTTTTTTTTTCCTCATAAATTTATGGCTTAATTTCTCAGAAATTCAGAGTTTGTTTTCCTGAATATTGCCCTCTCTCCTGGCCCTCTGTTTATTTATTTATTTTTTCAACCTACATGACCCTAATACGGCATCATAGATTTGTTGTGGTTATGGTAGGAATTTCCACTCTGTGGTGTATATAAATTGTTTATTTTGATGGTTGGTAGTGACTCAAGTGGAACCACTCATAGATGTAACAGCCTAAAAAGGTGTAAAAGGTGTAGAAGTGTTAAGGGGATTCTAGACTTTCCAGTGACTCTGTTCTGCTGCAACTGTAATTATATTGTCCTTTTTGCATTTTGAACCCATCACATAAGGTTCGGAAACTATATATGCGTACCAGTTCTCAAACCTTATTGTGTGATAAACTTAGAATCCAGACACTCAAATAAAATGTTTGTACTATAAATTTCGTGCCCTATATCAATAAGGGAGAGATTAGAACACAGTGATAGCCCTTATTAGTATATGAAGTTTGCTGAATTGTCCTGGACATGGATGCGTGGACATGTAAGCTCAGTAGCTGTTACGAGCTTGACTTTCCTCTACATAGCTTCCATGTCAACAGATATATCACTTGACAACCAAGCAAACTCCATCTAATGATAAAGACTATGTGCAAGGCTGATTTTGTGAAGAGCATGTCTGACTGACAAGATACAGAAAAAAATCTAGCAAGTAGGCTTTATGTTTGGATTGTTAGTTTTTCACACAACTACTATTTAAAGTCAGAAATATTCAAACCGTAACATGATTACTTTATTGATAACCAACAAGTTAAAACCAAAAGAAATTTACAATGTCATAAAATGAGGGAAAGGCAGCAAATGATCATGTTCATGTAGTTGGAATAAGATCATGTATGGAATTTGTGCTTAATAAATGCCATACATGATTAATTGTCAAAATGCTTATACCTTTTTGTAACAAAAAAATTAAAAAAATGTAAAAAAAAGCTATATACTGGCGTGTAATAGTTAAAAACTGAAATAACAGCACACAAGATCCAACAGGGTCTCTCAGCAACAGGGTCCAGACAGATTCAAATATACACCCACAGACTGCTACAACTAAGGACATCTTCTTTCTTTTTTTTTAAAGGCTCTCCACTAACTTTAAAATAGTTCATTCACATATTACTTAATTGCTTTATTCAATATTCATTTCATGCCATAAGATTAATTTCACACCGAAGCATCTGCATCGTAAAGTCTCTCATTGTATTTACTCTCTCTAATGAAATGTGTACACAAAAGATTAACTTACTAGAAACAAGATGAATATACATTTTAAGTAAACTTTGCCTTTAAAAACCCATATTTGTCCAGCCCCATACTGTTTGCTTGACTAGTTGGACAGGTCCACCTAGTGACACTGTATCACTCACCTAGCTCTGTCCTCTGTTAAGCTCAGTTGAACCCGGATGTTCCCAATACTCAACTTCAATTTTACTTTAGTGGCTTCAAAGGTCAGTTTAGGAAAGTCATATTAGGATGACGTTAGTCACAGTATCTATAGGTTAGCTGTCAGAGATCAGTCAGTCTGCCAAATCTATGTGTTAAAGATAAGGTACTTGTTATGTGATGAGTCAATGCCCAAAATACAGAGGGATCAATCTTAAAAATTATAACATGGGAAAAAAAACAGATAAACAGATAAAATGCAAAATTGAACTAACCAGTATGGCATACATACATACATACATACATACATATATGACACACAACGGTGTTTGTGTTTGTGTTTATGTGTACACTTTGAAGCTAGTACCTGCTGAGCTGAGTAAATAATTGCTTATCATCACGTCACTGGGGAACTGTCAGTCCCCGCCCATCTCCTCCTGTCTGTTCTGACCGTAACATTCTGTCCTTCAGGACAAGGACCTGGAGGTGTGTGCAGTCAACCTGAAGGTGGACCAGCTGGAGGCCGAACTGCAGGACCTCAACTCGCAGGAATCCAAGGATGAGGCATCCCTGGCCAAGGTCTTCTTTCTTTTATTTTTTTTCCCCTTTTTTTCTTAGCCTTCTTCCTTTTGCTTTTATGATTCCTCTTTGTGTGTTGTTGTATTTATTGCTGATTTTTTTTCTTCTATAAAGATCTTTGTACTTAAACTATATACAGAACTTGCAGAATGCAAGTTGCCACAGCAACTCTATCAGCACTGCAGTTAGTCAAGACATCCAGTCTGTCCTTCAAATTAAAACCCCCAGTAAAAAATATTTAATTGTTATTTGCCCATCCAAATAAATAGATTCTGTGTTAGGATTGGGCAATTTGGAGAAAATCAAATATCATGAAAGATTTGACCAAATACCTTGGTATCAGCATTGTGACAATGCAGTACATTTGGCTGTTGGTGCTTTCACAAAATATTTACACAATTAGATTTGTGATAAATAATCATCCGTAATGTGGATAATAATATAACAATCTGCTAAGTTCAGAAAATAATCATGATTATCATTTTACTGTAATGCAGCCTTTAAAACCAGGAAAAGACAACACATGATGTTAAGATATCCAAAATTGAAGACAAAGTCTAGTCTCATGTCACAATATTGATATATTGCTCAGGCTTACTTAACCTTACTATATTTATATATATATACATATATATATATATATATATATATATATATACACTGCTCAAAAAAATAAAGGGAACACTTAAACAACACAATGTAACTCCAAGTCAATCACACTTCTGTGAAATCAAACTGTCCACTTAAGAAGCAACACTGATTGACAATCAATTTCACATGCTGTTGTGCAAATGGAATAGACAACAGGTGGAAATTATAGGCAATTAGCAAGACACCCCCAATAAAGGAGTGGTTCTGCAGGTGGTGACCACAGACCACTTCTCAGTTCCTATGCTTTCTGGCTGATGTTTTGGTCACTTTTGAATGCTGGCGGTGCTTTCACTCTAGTGGTAGCATGAGACGGAGTCTACAACCCACACAAGTGGCTCAGGTAGTGCAGCTCATCCAGGATGGCACATCAATGCGAGCTGTGGCAAGAAGGTTTGCTGTGTCTGTCAGCGTAGTGTCCAGAGCATGGAGGCGCTACCAGGAGACAGGCCAGTACATCAGGAGACGTGGAGGAGGCCGTAGGAGGGCAACAACCCAGCAGCAGGACCGCTACCTCCGCCTTTGTGCAAGGAGGAACAGGAGGAGCACTGCCAGAGCCCTGCAAAATGACCTCCAGCAGGCCACAAATGTGCATGTGTCTGCTCAAACGGTCAGAAACAGACTCCATGAGGGTGGTATGAGGGCCCGACGTCCACAGGTGGGGGTTGTGCTTACAGCCCAACACCGTGCAGGACGTTTGGCATTTGCCAGAGAACACCAAGATTGGCAAATTCGCCACTGGCGCCCTGTGCTCTTCACAGATGAAAGCAGGTTCACACTGAGCACGTGACAGACGTGACAGAGTCTGGAGACGCCGCGGAGAACGTTCTGCTGCCTGCAACATCCTCCAGCATGACCGGTTTGGCAGTGGGTCAGTAATGGTGTGGGGTGGCATTTCTTTGGGGGGCCGCACAGCCCTCCATGTGCTCGCCAGAGGTAGCCTGACTGCCATTAGGTACCGAGATGAGATCCTCAGACCCATTGTGAGACCATATGCTGGTGCGGTTGGCCCTGGGTTCCTCCTAATGCAAGACAATGCTAGACCTCATGTGGCTGGAGTGTGTCAGCAGTTCCTGCAAGACGAAGGCATTGATGCTATGGACTGGCCCGCCCGTTCCCCAGACCTGAATCCAATTGAGCACATCTGGGACATCATGTCTCGCTCCATCCACCAACGCCACGTTGCACCACAGACTGTCCAGGAGTTGGCGGATGCTTTAGTCCAGGTCTGGGAGGAGATCCCTCAGGAGACCATCCGCCACCTCATCAGGAGCATGCCCAGGCGTTGTAGGGAGGTCATACAGGCACGTGGAGGCCACACACACTACTGAGCCTCATTTTGACTTGTTTTAAGGACATTACATCAAAGTTGGATCAGCCTGTAGTGTGTTTTTCCACTTTAATTTTGAGTGTGACTCCAAATCCAGACCTCCATGGGTTAATAAATTTGATTTCCATTGATAATTTTTGTGTGATTTTGTTGTCAGCACATTCAACTATGTAAAGAACACAGTATTTAATAAGAATTTTTCATTCATTCAGATCTGGGATGTGTTATTTTAGTGTTCCCTTTATTTTTTTGAGCAGTGTATATATATATATATATATTATGTACCTTCTATTACTATTTCTGTATTGTATTTTATCACTCAGATGAGGAAGCAGCTTCGGGACATGGAGGCCAAGATGAAGGATCAGGAGGAGGAGCTGGACGAGCAGGCTGGCACCATCCAGATGTTGGAGCAGGTACAGACAAATCACAGTGCTCCCATCCATAGACTGTATAAATAATGGACTTATGCTGTGTCTCAAATCGCGTACTTCTGTACTACTTACATTTAATATTTTGAGTGCAGAAGTGCATAAGTATGGAAAATGCAGTGCACTGTGAGTACCTGGATGGTACACTCAAAACGGTCAAGAAATTGAGTGTGGAACTATGGACACTTCTCACCCTCAATGGTCGCCATCTTGGCTACGTAGCGGAAGGGGAGGGACCACTTTTCAAACTGGAAATAGCGGCCGAGGACTGCACGACCGTGAACATCGCTGTATTGTGCAAATATATGTGTTTTTTGCATAAGCACCATTATACTATTGTCGGGTATAAGCCAGCAGTATGTTTATTGGGTTAATTTAGCAGTCTGTAATGATTTGTTACCACGAACGATAACGCAAATGCTTATGTTAGTTTGCTAACTAGCTAATTTGTGGTCATCATTTCCGGTGAGTGCACAACAGCCGTGTTTGGTTTGAGACAACACTACCCTGTCAAAATTCGCGCACTACGCCAATGAGTACATAGTGCACATAGTATACAGTACTACATAGAAGTGTACTAACGGAAGTATGTGATTTGAGACACACCAATAGTCTCCATGACGCCACCCGTAGGTTTCTGAAGAGCCTTTTTGAAGCTCAGTAGGAAGCTCCCAGCTGCACCATCTTGGCAGTGCCTGATTCTGCGTAACTCCTGGCTAATCCAAAAAAGGGCAAAGAGGTGGAGCACGAGTGGAGCTGAGTTTGGCAGAATGAAGCCTGGTTGCTGAAACATGACCACCTAGCTCAAAGCTACCAAGTTAGCTAAGGCTAAGAAGCTAGGCTATATGCTGCTATCATAGACTATATAAAACTAGTTTAGTTTTGACTGAAGTCACACAAAAAGACATATAAAAAATCAAATCAAAAACTTTCAATATAGTCTGTGCTAGAAAACATTATGCTACTTTGCACAATTCCTCCTGAAATGCAGGTGTAACCTTATGTAATAAAGTTCGGTAGGGAGTGTTTTCACCAGGAATAGGGGGCCTATAGGTACCTTAACATTAAACCCATTCAACCCATGTGCAAAGCTGAAGAATGACAACCACACCACGAAGTACAGAAGTATCAGTTTGTCTTTATTTCATAAATAACAGTATTTAAAACAAGTCCTGCTTGAGGTTGGCTATGGCAGGGCATCAGGGATGAAAGCTGGAGACACCGACTAATGCACCAGTGAAGCAACTGAGGTGGAAGCCGGCTGACCGCCGTGGTACCGGGCCAGGAAGTGGTGGCAGCTGGCTCACTCTCTATAATGTTATTCCTCACCTTGCTAGCTTCAGTGAACAACCAACCTACCGTGCCAAGACTGGAACAGCTCCCCTGTCTTGGCAACACTAAAATTCATGAATGGCACTACCGCAACCAAACCCAGACAGAGTGAACAAGTGATTGGCTCTGCCTTGTAGCCTATGTAGTCGAGTCTAGCATTAACATTACATTGCATTAGTATGACCAGTTTAACATTGCACAACATCAGCTAACTAATGTGGTGGACCTTTATTTTACAACCACTCACCCTTTATTCTTTGGTGCTTGCTGGTTTAATTCTGTGACTAACATACGCTCCTAATGAGACCTAGATAATACTGCACGAGTTGTGTGAAACAGATGTTTTGATATAGTTTTGTGGTTGTTAAACGTGGTCCCAATTCAATAAATCAATGTTTGCCTTTTTCAGTGGAGGATTTCTGTTAAGTTGGACATTTTAACATGGGTCTACAGGGATTGACCAAGCACCATCTCCAAGGCTGAAAAGTCAAGACAATGCAGAAGTTGAAAAATCGATCCCCACAGACCCCTATGTTAAAATGCCCAACTTTACAGCAGAAATAAACATGTTTACAGCCTGGTACAAAAAAAATAGTTTTGGTCTCTATAGCTAATTTTAACATTTATGAGAACTGCACCGGGGGTGAACTTTTTTATTTCTCACCTGTTTATATTTTGTTAAGGCCCAAAGTAACACATAATTAAAGGAGAAGTCCGGTATTTTGCACTTTGAGCCTCATTTCTGGGTTGTTTATGATGAAATAGAGTGGCTAAGACCAAAATAGTGACGATTGCTCATTTTCGGAGAATTTGGCTTTCCCCTGCCTGGCTTAAAGGGATAGTGCACCCAAAAATCAAAATTCAGCCATTATCTACTCACCTTCATGCCGAGGGAGGCTCTGGTGAAGTTTTAGAGTCCTCACAACACTTGCGGAGATCCGAGGGGGGAGTGGGTAGCAGCACAACTGCACGCCTAATGGCTGACGGCGCCCCAGCATGGTACATGTGCATTTAGGCTGTGTCCATCTCCACTTAGCTACTTTAATGGCAAATAATCTTGGTGCAAAGTAAAGCACAAGGGGCATTGGGCTTGTATTTAGTACCTCAATTAATCATAAGTGTGTTTTGGAAATAACACTCATCTGAGAGACATCTGCCCTTCCGTTTTATAGCCAGGTGTGCCTCCATGCAATAAGAGCAATAATGCCACTGCAGCAACTAACATGGGACATGTAAGCAGCAAAACTAAAAACTGTAGTGTAGTGAACTTGGCAGAGAAATCAGAAACTTTTCAGAATTTACGCTGCTTCTTGTGTGTAAATGCACGCAGCAGGTCTCTTCCATTGAATGTTAGTAAATCTGTGATTAGATTTGCACATAAAAAACCTTGGCACTAAAAACCTACTCTGGATTCATGAACGCTGCAGAAAACTCAGATTTGATCATCGGCAGGTGTGTATGTTACTGAATGCCAATCAGTTGTAAATTGACAGTGCGTTCCCCCTTGTCAGCAATTAGCTTACATCCCCACCCATGAATAGCCAGTGACCACCCTATAAGGAGGTGATAACTACCATGGATAGGTGCATTCTGTCGACCTATGAACACAGAGCAAACAAAGACACTGACATTGACACTGACATTGAAGTTATTTTAGGTGAAGTGGGGTTGAGAAAAACATTTTATTGTCTTCTGTTATCGGTTATGTGACAGGGACAGGTAAATCAAAGGCTTGGAAGGAGTTAACGGGTGCTTTTAACTCTGTGTCCTCTGTTGTAAGAACCATCCAAAAAGTTAAATGAAAATGGTTTGACATGAAACTTGATGCAAAAAACACACAAGTACATGCACAAAAAAACACAACAGTACAGGAAGCTCTTTGCAGTCACAGCTCTCTGCTTGCATCATCAGAGAAACCTCCGTCAGTTTGCCCTATGCCTTAGCATTGTTTGTCACTGTTGTGAAAACCACTATTAATACAGGCAGTCTAATGTTGGCAATAACCCACCATTAAGTTAAACAATAAATAAGGAATAAGGAATAACCACACCATCTCCCTCCAACTCTGACAGATTCGAGTTCACCAGCTGTCTGGTGTAAGCGGAGACAGATGCCGAATTACTTTCACATGTCCACAAGTTTTATTAAACCAAAACTCAATTTGAAATAATGTTTACGTCTCCCACATCGCACCTCTGATAATTAAATTAAACAAAAATGACATGCAGTTTGGTGCTGCAGTATGCAGTGCGTAAAGACGGCAGAAGAGGAGCGCGTTGGTTTGTTATTTTATTTATTCAGAGAACACTGTTTTCCAGTTTTGTATTAAGTCAATTTGAATAACTCATTCACGTCTTTAAGAACTCTAATCTGAAGCTTAAATCTACCGAATGCCAACTAATTTAACCAGATGTGTTACATTCTAATCTCTTGGCATGTTTAACTTAAATGTTTCAAAGGTATCTATGTATTGTGAACACAACAGAGCACAATATGAAATATAATTGTAATGTCTAATAATTAAGTAACATTTCTGTGCAATATCTTATTTACACAAGCACTACAAACAGTCAGAAGTAGGTGTACATTTTGTTAGTACTACGAAAAGATCTGAGCTACTAACATATTGGTGAATGCTGAAATATACATACATTTCCTTCTGCGAACAGTTTACACACAAATTCGTTCTGTTCACGTTTCATGAATGAGACCCAGCGTCTCTCTTAATGGGGAGTCAGACAGCAGCTCTGCAGCTCTGCTCTGAGTGTACTCGTGTTGTGAACCCAACTATGTAGGTGCTTCTTACTATCTGAAATGAACTAATAGCAGGAAAATACTGTGCAATTCTGAGTTAAGACCAGATTTTTGTTAATCAATGGATCAATTGCTTTCTGTTGCCTGAAAATAGCAATACAGCTACAATGCACCTGACCACATTTCATTTTAAGACCTGTACACTCATGGGCACACAGATGGGTGCAAGTTACACAATGTGGGTGCTGGCCATGAAAACGACAGCTGTGTCAGTCTGAAACTAGCATGACAGTTGCACTACATGTTGGGTTGTTTTATGTTGAATGTAACATAGGGCCCAGTATCTTTTAAAGTTAGATTAAAGGATCATAATTATTCTCATGTTTGAATGTTTAGAACAAAGCTGGAATCAGGATGTGGTCAGCCTAGCTTAGCATGAAGACCTAGACAGGAAAAATAGTTAGCCTGACTTTGTCCAGAGTTTAAAAATAAAGTTACCAATCTCTCCTAAGCTTACTATTTAACACGTATCTCACTTGTTTTATCCACACACAAACATAAATGTTAAAATGTCAATTTGTGTTTTTTGGGGGAGTCATCATGTTAATGTAGAAATAGGTTAACCACAAAATGCATTTGTGGATTTGTAATGTATTTGTAATTTTTTCTTTAAATTCCTGTTTGTTTTGGCCAAACAAGCTATAGATAATATTTCAGTTAATGAACTTCTAAGGTGTTGGTAGGTGTATTTTTTTAACTTTAAACTTTGCCATGCCAGCTGTTTCCTCCTGCTTTTAGTCTTTTTTATAAACTAGGCAAATCACATTCTTACTCTGTCTTTGTAATTTACACACAGACGTGAGATAGGTATCCAATCCCTGATGCTCTGAAACAAAGCAAGTAAAGATGTTTCCCAAAGCATCAATTTCTTTCTGTACTTTAAAATTCTTAAAGTTGCAGAGGCCTTTCATGTTCATACAGAAGACAGACACATAGTAGACTTGGGATCCATTGGAAGTAAATTACCTCAGCCCCCCTGCTGTCACTGATATAGAAGGCAGCACACTAGATATACTAATCACTTTATCCAGTGAATCACCATCTACAAGCTTGCTAAAAGGGGCTGTTGAAGAGTTTCTTACAAACATGTTTGGCGTCTTCTCTAAAAAAAAAAAAAACTTGTCTAAGGTCCAGATGACAAGATAGTGGAATATGGAAGTCCAGTTGAGTAACAGATGCACAAGCTTGAATGTTTATCAGAAATCAAAATGCTGCACAATAGTAAATAGAGACAGAATTTACATCTCTGGAAAGTTATCAAAGTGAACAGTAAAATTCTGAAAAGTTAAGCCTGGTAGAAGTATTTCACAGAGTGACACTGTGTTTTTCCTTGCTTAACCCTGTGTGTCAGCACCCCTGCTATGTCTCTTAAACTTTGCTGTGAGTCACCGGGCCTTCGGTCAAAACTTTGCCAGCTTAGAGACAGACACAGATACAGACACAGCTTAGACACAGCTCCACATTCACTGACAGTGTGACAGGACATGTACACATCATGTTCAACAATAACACATGATGGCTCCTACTAATTCAAACATTATCGGACTGTTTTTGTGTTTGGTTCCTGAAGAGTGAGGTAACCAGTAATACTACTGTCTATATTCATGCTGTCGGTTTTGTAAGATATTCTTAAATGATCTCCATTCTAACTGATGGAAGAAAAATGTTTTTAAGTATTTTTGCACGTCAGATTAGAGCCAGACAATATGATTGAAATTTTTATTGTGCTAATAATATTTCCCTGATAAGTACTGTACATATATCATGAGATACTGAACCACATCTAAAATTATCAAATGTTTTCTCAAACCCAGTGTGAACTATTAAAATATCTGTAAAACAAAACCAAATAAGCACAAATATGATTTTATTATGGCTCAGCACTGGCGATAGCATGATATCTCGAGAACACCTCAAGGGAATTTCTTCAGATTTGGCACAATTGTTCACCTGGGCTCAATGATGAACTGATTAGATTTTGGTGGTCAAAGGTCAAGGTCACTGTGACCTTGTTTGTCTCATTTTTGTGTATGTGATATCTCAAGAACATTATGAGGAAATTTCTGTAAATTTGACGTAAATGTCCACTTGCACTGAGGAATAAACTGATTGGATTTGGTGGTTAAAGGTCAAAGTTCAAGGTCAATGTGACTTCACAAAATATGTTCTTGGCCATAACCCAGGAATTCATATGCTAATGATGACAAAACTTAACACAAATGTCTAATAGGATAAAATAGTGAAGTGATGACATTTCAAATCCAAAAGGTCAAAGGTCAGATTCACTGTGACATCACAATGTTCTTCATAAAACACTTTCCTGGCCATTATTCAACATCACATCTCAGGAACAGAAGGGGAAATATTTGGTCAGATACTGAATTTATAGATCTTCTGTGTGGTTAAGGGGAACATGTGTGTGAAGCATCCATGTTTTCACAGACTTGGATGTAAACTGAAAGAGAGACTTGACTCGTGCGCTGTAATTCTAGTTGTGACAATACCATTCAACAAACTAACATACATTATGTTGTATGGGTTTGAGGTGCTAGCAGTTTACATATGGACTAGCAGGTTGTCCTGGCTGGACAGCCATCAGCAGTCACCACAGCCTTAAATGAATTGTATTAAGTTATCCATAATGATCACCATGTATACTTTGTTGTATAAATACCAGGGATGGGGGCAAAAACCGATACGGCAATATTTTGTGTGGCAATATTGCATTGATATATAGATGTCAAGTATCAGATTTTTTATAATATAAACTATTAAGATTGCATATACATTTTTTTGTAAGTGTACTAGAATAATAAATCAATTACTTTTTCAGCCCACTGGATACTTTCTGCTGCAATAAAAATGACTGAAGTGAGACACTTTATTTTTTAAAACTTTATCTTATTAGATAAAGCAGATGCTGACAAAGTTTTCCTTTGGGAACAGAATTAACAGTTGAAAAAAAGGCAATAAAGTGCATCATAAGTCATCGGAATACTCAGTATATCGCAAAACATTTAAAATCACACTAATATTGTATTGTGTGATAAATATATAAAATGAAAAAAATCAGGCGGTTGTAGTGTGCTCCCAGACAGAGAAATAGAAAGCAAAAGCTTTCTCAGCCTAACTCCCTGTTGTTCTTCCACCATGGGAAGATGTCAGAGTTTATTAACAATACAGAGAACAACAGCAAGTACTGTGGACATGTGCATGCCTATGAATAATATATGGAAATAAGGTTGGAAATCAGCCCAGGGTTCCTTTTAGCCAGATGAGAGCAGTTTGGACAATGTTTGTGTTTTTCTTTCAGGCTAAGCTTCGTCTGGAGATGGAGATGGAGCGTTTACGTCAGACTCATTCCAAGGAGATCGAAAGCAAAGATGATGAGGTGGAGGAGATCAGGCAGTCCTGTAGCAAAAAGGTAAGAACATTCACTGTGTGTATGGTACATGCGCACATTTTAATATTGTTATTTAAGTTTGCAATGACGTAAGCATTTGTTCTGCAATTGTGATTTAATTTGAGGGCTAAAAGTTGTGCTGATAGGCACAGAAAAGTAATGCCTAGCAGTGAGAGAACAGATACAAAAGACAAAGAATAGTGCAGTATGTGAAATGCTGAATACAAAGTTACTTTTGGAGCTCTCTGTTCAAATACTTATTGAAGGGCAACTTACAAGGGGAAAAAAGAGAGTTGAAGTAGGAGAGGCCATGATGTCCTGACTTTAGTTTCTAGTATGGGTTCCGAAAACTTTAATAATGGACCAAAGTTTCGGAGTCAGCGTGCAAATGTGATTGACACAACTTGAAGTCATATTTATTTTAAGAACAAAAAAAACTGACTCAGTGTACAAAGGCCTTTAATGACTCCTTCACTCTGATTGGCTGGTTTTTTGTTGTTGTTTTTTTGGTGTGCCATGGTTGATTCTATCAAGTGACATTAGAAGCAGTAGGAACAGGAGGAGGGATGTGATTTTTTTATTTCTTTTTTTTTTCTTTTTTTTTACAGACTATCAGTCTAATGTACTTTCAGAATATACTGACAGTCTCAGGAAATATGACATAAACTTGTTTTCTTTGAAGTTACCAGCTGTAGGTTTCAGTGCCAGTAGCTCAACAGTAATAACAACTGAAGGGGAACAATAGGAAACAATGAGTGAATTAAAACAGCAGGAGTGTTTAAAAAAAGGGGAAACTTTGAGCAGCAGACTGGTTTGTACCACATGTTGTCTTGTTATACCGATGAATTAGTGCTGTGGAAATGTTTTTTATGCAGAATTTACAGTGAGCCATTATAGCACAGGTAATTCCACCCCTGCCTTTTATATGCATACACACACAAGTACAGCATTCACAGAATTCCCAACTGTATTTCTAATTGCATTTGTTAGATTAAAATGATTAATTAGATGTAAATGATTTGACCTTTTCCTGAGTCACATTCATTCATATGTCAGCATAATAGCTTCCATTTGTGGCTTAACTGCCACATGATACCAACACAGTGGATACACAGTGGAGTAAAATGTTTGTGTGTTGGTGTACGTGTGGGTGGCAGAGTGAGTGACTGAGTGGTTTGCTGTTGGAATCTGTGTGCATCTTTACTTTAGATGCCAATACTGCTGTTGATGCTTTTTTGTATTTGTTTTGCTGTGCCTGTGCTAACTGCCCCATCCCTGCCATTCACCAGTCGAGCCCTCATTAGCCCACGCATAATTAGCTTTTACTACACTTGCACAAGCTGGAGCGCTGCCTCTACACTGTGTGACAGAGACATTTACATGGTGACGTAGTATTTGATGATGGATTATGCTGTACAAATACAAACAGCGCTATGGTGTTGTCTATGTAAATTGTACATTTTAGGTCAGGGCAATGCCTCAACAAGCTCATTATGCATCCAGAGTACATGAACATGCGGGCTACTGTAGACTGGACAGTGTTAGATCTCATATGTTTTTACAAACAATGTCATAATAAGATCTACTATCTACTACTGTGAGATTTTTTATTCAGCAACCATGGTCAATGTGCCCTACTATCTGTCCAGCGTAATTGAAGTATCGCCACAATAGTTCCATTGATTTCCATGAAATGTGGTACAAACATTGTTGGATCCTAGAGGATGAATCCTACTGACATTATGATACTCTGACTTTTCCGCTAGAGCTGCTCGCAGGTCAACATTTTCAATTATCCTGTAAAATATTTCAACATCTACTTGATGGAGTGGCACAAAATGTTTACAGATATTATTACAACAGGTCAAGATTTCAGTTAGTTCAGTACTTTGGTTTATGATCAAATCCCTGCAGAACCAATGACATTCCCATCAGCCTCAGCTGGACTTTGTGCTCAGTGCTTAGCAAATAATAGCTTGCTAATACAGATGGTGGCCATGCTACACATCAGTATTACAGTAAGTAATTCTTCACAAAGCTAGCAGCATGGCCGTAGACTTTCAGGTTTTGTCATTCTATTACTAGCCACTACTAGTAAGGCTCTTAAGAATCCCAAACCATCAGTGAGTTGTAAATGCTCTCAGACATCTTTATTGTTGTGTCATGAAAGCAACAGTGGAGCCTTAAGGAGCAGTAACAGGACTTTTGAGGGCTGTAGACCTAATTAATAATGTTATTAAATAAATTGTCATAGGTCATCAGCCCTCTGCCATACTGTATGTGTCCTACTTGAAGTACGCCCGTTTGATCAGATAGCACTATGAATTCACTCTTCACTCTTCATATTTTTGTGCATATCTAGCTGAAGCAAATGGAAGTCCAGCTTGAAGAAGAATACGATGAGAAGCAGAAGGTGTTGAAGGAGAAGAGAGAGCTGGAGTCAAAGCTTCTGTCTGCACAGGACAAGGTAACTCCACTGTGTTCCTGTTGAAACCAATGACTGTATATAAAGTGTACTGTATATAAAGGCCCAGATACACAAAACTGGCATCAAAGAACAAGTGGCGACAAAGGCCGACGATAGCATCATCTAAAGAAATCTGTGTCTCAGCCAAAAAATTGCACTTGAACTCATTACAAAGACTACAGCCAATGGCCAATTAGGAATTAACCAATTAGGAAATAACTCTCCATACCAGCAGGCAGCGATAGTCTGTACTGTACTCATCATTCAAAAAGGGAAGTCAGAAGACCGCCAAGACAGATTCAAGACGCTAGTCAAAAGTTAACACATTAGCAACACAACCAGATGTATAAAGTACAAATTATATGTACCATGCGCTAGCAAACAGTAACACAAACGATTACAAATTGTTTCTGCTGAAGAACTCAGTGGCTTTGTTTTTATTTCACACCTTCTTGACATTAGCTGTTTATTTGCTCTGCTTGCAAATTCTCCTCTCCCCCACTGAACTGAACTGCTGGTCAGAGTGATATCATTCACCAACGGGCTCCACCGTCTCCAACGCCAATTCAACATGCTGAGTCAGCTGAATAAAGCTGACAAGGGCTGACTAGTTTTAATTATGCAGGACAAACTGCAAAAACTAGGGCAAGAGAGGCTCACCAATGGCCCAACAGTGACTGACAGCTGACTGTTGGCGTGGTCTTTCAGGATCCTAAAGCCCAGTTCAGACCAAAGATTTGCAATGAGATGAAACCATTTTAGAACGCTGCAGAGAAAAGCTGCAGTAGTGTGAACAGACCAGTCGGAGCTTGACACAAGACGGCTGATGGTGTCAAATTTCTTGCAGCTTGTTTTAGAACATAAAGCACGTCACCTGTCTCTACAGCCAATTGGCTTGTAGTCCGCTGGTCAAGTCAAAATGATGGCAAACAACGTGTTTGCTTGCCGAGGCAGGTGCTCCGTCCCTGGCGAGCCCTCTGTTTCCATCCTCACGGTGTGCTGGTGTCGGACGGTGAGTTGCTGCTGCTGCTGGCTGTATGTTCTTCCCTCTAGATGGTGAAATCTGTGGAAGTCAGTCACCCCAGACTTTCCAACATCTTCCAACAGGACTTAGTTTGTGCATCAGTTTAATTCATCTGCGTATTCAAAGCACTTCCAATGCACATTTGGTTTGTGCATGTCTTATTAGTAACAGGATCTCAGTAGTGTTATTTGTTGTAGAACTAGAGCACTACTGCCATAGAGGTGTGTGGGTGGAGATGTTGGCGTTTTATGTAATTGAAGTGAGTCATTTAAGCTGACTGAAATATTTAACTGATATTTGCCGGCTGCCATTACAGAGCCATCAGCATTGATAAAGATCAGACTAATGTTTAAGTTGACATTCAGGGAACAGAGGAGAAGTGTGGCCTGTTGCAACCAAACTGGTCCAAATAAATTAATATAAAACATAGGTGTCCTTTGTGATCACAGCCTATAGAATATTAAGTTTCTGATCATTTCGGACCCATCCGTGGACTTCCCAAGTGGAGTTTTCTTGTACTGATATCTCCCAACATGATCTTTTTAGTCCCAAGACTTCATCAACAGAATTTTTTTCACTTTTTGTTACGTACAGACTGATCAGAAAAGGTCACCTCACTAGGGATGTCCCGATCACTTTTTTTTTTTTTGCATCCGATCCGATACCGAGTCCTTTATTTTGAAACCGAGTCTGATACTGAGTCCAATCTGATACTTTCCAAAGCATTAAGGAAGAAAAAAAAAGAATGCATCCAAGTTGTCCCTTAAGGTTTGTTTTTATTTAAATAGTATCCAAAAAGCTTATCTGTGGTTCAGCAGCACAAAATGTAAACAAATTCTGAATTGTAAACAAATTGTCCCTCCAGAGTTGCTGTAGGGCTGTGGTAGACAAGGTTCCGCCGTTAGGTGTGGCTGTGTTGCTCGGAATAAAGAGAGAAGCAGTGGCCACTGAACCTGTTGTCTCGACCCCTATCCGTTTATTGCTCATTAGCTGCATGAACCCTAGGAGAACCCAGGACACTCGGTTACAATACATTGGAAAGCGGAAGCAACAATGAACAACATAGATAAAAAACCTTACCATTTGATTCCTCTGATCTTTTATTACCGATTCCGATTTTGTAGAAATAACGTGATCGGTAGATTTTTTTCTACAGCTGCAGCAACTATGCAGAAATTCAGTGTTTGACCTTGAGTCAAGATTATTTTGTCTAACTATGATATTATTTTTTTTCAAGTATGAGAGGGGAGTCTCCAGATCATTTTATTTTTTATTTCCAGATAAATTCAAAGACTCACTTTTATTCAAGCAGTCATCTAAACCTTTCAGACATCTTTAACACTGTGAATAGAGGTATTAAATAAGCCCTTTTTTATACGCACACCAATGTTCAACATGTCAGTTAATGTTTACTGATGCTGTTTAAGGTTTGTTTAACAATATTAACACAATGAAGCAATCCTGTATTTTTTAATATTGGTGGGTTGACAGAATCATACAGTAATGCTTTTCCATTTAGATTATTTAGATTGTATCTTCATCTATAAGCCAAACTCTTATATTGTTTGTGTGAGCTAAACTCAAATGTATGTAGTACAAAATGTAAGGATCAGACCTTTAAATGGTCAAATTGATTGAGTTTATGATTAGTCCCTGATGTGTCAGTTGAGTCACCAAACCTAACTGTGCCTGTGTCCTAGGTGAGAAGTGGTGACATAGAGACTGAAAAGCGTTTGAGGAAGGACCTGAAGAGAACCAAGGCTCTGCTGGCTGACGCTCAGATCATGTTGGACCACATAAAGAACAACGCACCCAGCAAGAGGGAGATCGCCCAGCTCAAAAACCAGGTATAAAAGAAACATGGACATACAAACTTAAACATACAGGCTTCACTCATACATGATTGCTACTTAGTGTATGGTGTTTTATTCAACAGTAATCATGCGTCATGTCTAAGATACTGTAGACCTGTCAGCAGATCTACAGCTCAGCAACATCCTGTCAGCAGCTGCTGGTTTCTTTCTCTGCACAGTATTTGATTTTAACTCCTTATCTCCACAGGTTGATAGTGGGCTAGTTGCTGTTGTGTACTCACCAGAGGACCCTGAGATTCAATTTGAACAAAACAAACAAACAAAATTATAGAAACAAAATTTATAGTAGAAAAGCTGCCAGGAGACAAAAAACAAAAAAATGTGTCAGGACTGGACTGTGTGTCCCTTTTTTTCAAATAGCCAATAATTTACTAATTTGATTATTTAAAGTGAAGCAATAAGCTCATTTTTCTGCACCATTAATTGGCTATGGCTACATTCAGCAGCTTAGTAAACATTTAGCTTAGGGTAAAGTATGCACTTACATCAGGATATTTGATTAGAAAACGGCATGTTTATTCTTTAAACTTACTGGATTTTTCATACTGACCCAGCAGTGCTCCACCTGCTGCACATTAGCCTGTGTGGATCTTTTCTTTTGAGCCTACTTTATACCATTTTTATTAGATTTTACACATTAATGGTATAAAGTGGCTTTTAGCATGTGTTTGGCTTTTAACAGCAACTTAACACCTTGTTTAAAGTTGAACATGTCCCTGGCAGCGCCTCTCCCACAGTTACACCACGACCACTGATACTTCCACTCCCTTCCTAGTTATGACCAAACATTGGTCCAAGCATGCTTATGAATTAGTTTTACATTGAATCATTGCACTGGTCACAGTTAACATCCAAAACCAACTTTACATGTCAATGCAACAAGTGTGCACTGTATGTAGCAAGGCAGAAAAAAAGGAGTGGAGTTCCTTGTTTCCCTAACCTTAACCATACTGCAGTTGCCATGTGCAGAAATTCTAGAGAAAATTAATTTAAAAAATGTTGGCATTCCACATTAAAAATATTGTTATTGAATGCAATCAAGGGTTTTACAGAGAATCCAATACCAGTTTTCTGCCTCATAATAGGGTTGCTTCATTGAATGCGTTTAAACCGCATTTTTCATTTGACAGTGGTCTCAGTTTTTATCAGTAAAACTGTATAAACAGGCCGGATAGTGGCTTGTGTTTTACTTACATGTAAACCATGGATAGATATGGAGCTACATTTGTTTCTTTATTATTCAATCAAACAGAGTAGGTTTTGCAATCAAAAAAAAGATTTGAGAGCAAAAGTATCTATAATATATTGCAATATTGCAATCAAAAAATGTTTTATTCCAAGTAAAAATTATTGATTAAAAAATGCAAATCCTAAAGTTTTGTTTGCAAGTCATTTTTTTTCGTTTGCAAGTCAAAAAGTTTTGCGAGGAAAAAGCTGAACCTGGTGGGCGGGGCCTAAACTGAAAGCTGTAAGACATGTCTCTATTGGCCAGTCTCAATCGGAATGACAGCTTGCAAAGCATTTTTTTCTTCTTCTCTCGGTTGGCAGATTGCAAACGATTTAAAGGTGCATGCCACCACCGACTGTACAAGAGTGTGCAACATCATGTCATTTAGCCTGTCTCTTAAATTCTACTCATCAGCCTAGTATACTTGCAAAGCAACATGGGAGTTTTGTAGTTCATGGGGAATTCAGTGCGGGAGCTGTGGCGAAAATCAATTCTGAAACCGAAGTTTTTCGGGCTCCGGTTTCCAAAAAAATTCGTCCACACGAGTGGTGTGATAAAAAATATGATACACATGCCAAAGCAGTAGGTGGCCATGTAACTTCTAACGGAAAGGCCATTTCAACCAATCAGAAGTCAGAGTCAATACCGGAATTGGGAAGTGCGGAAAATAAAAACAATCCAATCCACAAAAAATAGCGCGACCTAATTCAACAGCAGAGGCGCTTGAACGACCAACTACACTACCACGAAAGCACCGACAGGCCTGCCAACAGAGGTCCGACCCAGCCAGATCCAGAACCTCCCTTGGCAGGCCTGTTGCTGCTTTCGTGGTAGTGTAGTTGGGGTAGCTAGCAACAGGAGCAGCCTCCTTCGTTGGTCGTTAGGTCGAGCAGCTGGATATGTCATCCAAAGAGAGCAGATAGCACGCTCACAAATAAAGTTAGTGTGACATATAGGGTATTTATGTGTATCTGCCCACTCAACTGTGACATTATTTTCTGCATATGATAATGATTTTGTATCTTTACAGATACCCCCCATTCAATTTAAAGCATAACAGATTTGACTAAAGGCACGAGAGCAAACCTGGGTATATAAACAGTTGGTTTGCGCTGCGTTCTTCAGTTGGCAGTTACACCTAGAGTAAAGCTACTGAAGACCAGCAAAATCACCGTTTGTTTTCATTTATTCTTTCAGGTGGGTAAATGTCACCTAAGCACCTTCAGATTTTATCATTAGTCTACCCTTAATAGATAATTTGTTTATATAGTTTGTATTGTGCTTCGTGATATTGTTTGAGGGAGCTGTAACGTAAGGTAACTGCATACGAGTGGATGCAACCATCACTAATGCTAGCGTAGTTCCTCCGGGATTTAAGCTGTTATTACTTTAATTTTGACAATCTAACCTGTGACAACACATTAGCTAAGGTGTTAGCTACATTTTGTTACTCTGAGATTACTGAACTGATACATTTTCTTCCATTTTTGTATCCATTCCAGCTGGAGGAGTCCGAGTTTACCTGTGCGGCTGCTGTTAAAGCTCGTAAATCCATGGAGGTGGAGATAGAAGATCTGCACGTTCAGATGGAGGACATCTCCAAAACAAAACAGGCGGTCAGTAGAACTCTCTAAATCCTGCAAGTTGTTGTTAAATTTAAAAAAAAAAAAAAAAATCTATCACAACATTTAGAATAACCATCAGTGATGATCACCTAGGGTATGGTTTTATATGGCTGCACCATCTGTGGTGGTAGCTAGGCAGCAGTAAATACTGTATGTCAAATGATTGCCTTTAGCCAGAGATATGGGGTTAGAGGGCAAACTGTTCCCTCGGAGCCCCTATGTTCTCCATTTTCTGCTTCTTTTACCATATTTTCCAGTTCTCTGCTGTAGGATCTTTGTTTTCCTGCAAAAACATACACTTGTCTTTATTCAGTCTATACCTCTTTCTTTACATCTTAAGTGCTCTGTTCTTTTTTCTTATCTTAGGCTATCTTAATCTTTTTTGACCTTTATATTTTCTGTCCTTTTGGCATGACTTTTCTTACTTTATACCCTGTTCCCATGGCAATCTGCTTCCATGTGTTGGTCAAAGTGTGTTTTTTTCCCCTTTTCTTCTCTCCCACATCTCTCCTGCTATTCATTACCCTCAATCTAACTCTTGGTCAGTGAGGTTTAATCTCCTTTTGCTTTCTCTCCTGCCTGTTAAAGAGAAATTACTGACTGTTAAAACTGCTTTTAACATATTACTGAATCTAATTTGAATAAGACATGGCACCTTGAAAAGTTTGACTGTGTGTTTTAGAAAGGTGAATATTATGTCCACAGTACAGTGAAGGGTAAAGATAATTGAGTTGACATAGCTGTAGGTCAGGAACAGATACTAGGAGAGGAGAAATGGAGGGATGGAGGAGGATCTTTGCATTTTCTCATTTCGTTTGTTTTTCACTTTTTCTTTTACCCTAAAAAGAAAGATAAACTAAATAAGTTTGCACATGTGCACTCATTGAAGATGTCAGTTCATTTCCAAAAGGATTCCTATTTAGTAAATGACCTGGAGAAGACCTAAGTGCTCTTAAAGATTTCTTAGTAACCAGTGCTGTGCCATTTAAAAAATGCCTGTTTGGAACAGGCCAAGTGCTTGGCCTGTGGTAGTGCTGCTCGCAGCTTTCTCGAAAACTGCTCACACAAACAAAAGTTTTAAGTACTTCTTCTCCCATTGCAAATACCAGCATTCATAGTTAGAGAAAGGGTGAAGAGTTAAGTAAGATGGTGTTTGCCTGGGGCCCCAAAATACTTAATCCGCCCCTGAAAAACACACTCAAGTTGGGGCTACTTGCAGTTAGAAAAAACAGTGAAATACACTTAGAGGAGATATTCATTTCCAAATAGGCCTGCTAGTTGCTTGCTTTGACATGAACATCACAGTTATAAAGTAAATCATGGATTTAAATAGCAGAGATATTTTACCAGCTGTAAAGTTGTCAATGTTATAAGTTTATGTGGCAGATTAAAACAGTTTGAGTTGCAGTGGCAGAGTAGGGCTGTTTTTGTAGGCTATTGGCTCTTGCTTGTTGACAGTGTTCGGTTGTATTGTTAATTTATCCAGCATTCAGCAGCAAAAGTGAGCTGCAGTCAGTGAGCTGCGGCCTGGAAAATCCTGCTGTGGACGTAGAGCCCCGCCCCATTGCTGCACAGAGCATTACCATTCGCTTGTTTATTCAAAGCTTATTAACACTGAGCATGTCCAGAATGCACCAAATTTGACAAGCCCGTCCTTGGGTCACCCAGCGATACACCTGCCAAGTGTGAAGTAGATCAGAATGGAATGGAGAGGACACACATACAGAGATACCTTGCTTTATAGTTAGATAGTGAAATAATGAGCAACATAGGGGAATTATGGACTGTGCCAACAGTATAAATTATTGTCTTATTTGGTGTTAAACTACATTTATAATCATCAATGCATCTCATTGAGTAGGACTAACTGCACTGTGATGAAGTGACACATTGGGCCTCATGCAGCAAGTTTCTCTTAAATTTCTCTATATTTAAAATAGGAGAAGTCAGTTTCAGATTCACCAAATGTTCATCCACCATCCAAATCTGCTCTTACCCAGCTGTGCTGGATGATGAATCCCACTTGGTCATGAGTATTAACATAGGTAATCCCCCTAAGCACTATATAAGGGCAGGTGTTGTACAGGGGTCGCGTTAACCGGATATTCTCGGTCATTGACCGGATTTTTACAACAATGACCGGAAAATCTGAAGGCCATCGGCCATTTTGACCGGTTGCAATTACCACCCCTGCCCACTTGGCGGCGGGGTGCACAGTCAGTGGTTTAAGTGGCTGCCATTTTCACACTGCAGAGAAAAAGTCATTCATCTGCTTCATATAGCGTTGTTGACATAACGCCCTGGACACACCGGACGCGGAACTGAAGTACAGCGCCCAGCAGCGGAGGCAGTTTTCAGTCAGCGCCCATGTTAACCTATCTGACTGTCCACACAGGCCGCTGAGCAGAGCGGAGCGCCTGCGGAGTAGAGGCATTTTTCACGGGAGCCGCGAGCGCTTCTGTCAAGCTGCATAGAGCGGATCGTACCAAACAGGAAGTCGGACACAAAAAAGACGAGAGAATCCAGCCAATTTTCAAAATAAAATAACAACAGCACGCACTGAGGAACGTGAGGAGAAAATACCGTGTTTATAATTTAAAATAACACAACAGTGCATAACCGAACACATTTTTCAATACCCTAATCACTTCATTACAATTTTAATTTTGTGTCACCGAGCCTACAGGCATAACTACATAACGCCCTGGACACACCGGACGCGTTAGTGACGCGTTAGTGCCGTCCGGTGTGTCCAGGGCGAAGCCTAATGGCACGGGTGTGTGGATGTCTGTTCATCTTTTCGTTCATGTCCTTATTAATGCACACTTTATAACTTGCTTGTTGGATTTATTAAAAACGAACGAATGAAAACTAAATGTCTTTGAATATCTTTATTATCATTTAAAAACGAAAATTAAAATGACCGGTAAAAATAGATTATGACCGGACTTTAATGACCCTGTCGGTCAAAATGACCGGCGACGAAAAAGTCTAGCGCAACGTCTGGTGTTGTACCATGTGCAAAGGACTCTAGCACATGTGCGAGATTGGAGAGAGGCCATTAAAAAATGGCTGTAAGAAGAAGAACTTAAGCGGTACAAGGTTCCCACGGTCATGGAAAACCTGGTTGTGGAATTTCTCAATGGCATTTTTAGGTCAGGAAAACTCATGGAATTAGTAAAAATCATTAAAAGTTTTGGAAAAGTCATGGGATTTTGTTGTGTTTAATCAAATTGTTAGACTCCAGCCCTGAAGATGTCAACTTTCTAGTTAGGTGTTATTGTCATCACGCCACCTACTGGCAACAGGAAATAAGCCTTGTGTGATAGTATTATTTGATTTAAACAAAATTTACATAATGTGGTCTGCAATGCATATACAGCAATATGAGGTATATAACTGAGTTGTCTAGCACCACATAGTGAACACAAGAAGTTGTACAGCATTTGTAATACATCATTTCAGCACCACCACTCCACGCAGTAAATACCATGTCATTCCTTCTTGCAGACTCTGACTTTCACAGCAAACAGAAGATGCGTCAACTGGCAAACCGTCAGAACCCCAATGTGCACAAAAGTGCAAGGGACCGTTGAATCTTTAATGATTTTTGAAGCCTAAATGATATCGCCAGAAGTAAAAAGATAACGTTAGGCTATAAAAAAACACACCATGGTGGCAAGGCTTAATGTCGACCCCACAGCACTACTGGATGCTGTGGTTGGCGTGATGATGTTCTGTAGTCTCATTTAGCCACTTGTTAGCAACCACCTTTTTTAAGCCACACAAAAACTTTAAAATTCACAGTGGAGTATTTACTGACGGATTTTATGTCGTCAAACAAAGCATGAAAGTCTATTACGCTTGTGTTAACCACAGGCCTTATTTCAGGCATCTAACCAAAAACTCATTCAAATAACCCATTGATTTCAAGATTACGGAACCAGGGTTGCTAAAATGTTAACTCGTTTTTGAGTCATTGCTGGGGCACTCTAGAACTCCATAGGTAACCTTTAAGTAAGTATCAGACACTAGTCACCCACTTCCGTCCCTAAAAAAGAAACTGAAACCCTGTATTCTTTAACTTAAAGAGTGATTTGTCCCCTATTTAACAAACCATGAATGACTCCATCTCAGCTATAATTTTGTCAGGTTGTTTGAACAGGTCTAGAAAAAAATCCACTTCAGAAAATTCAGACCATGGAAAGCAAATGCATCTTAATTGTTTTCACAAAATGCATGATCCTCTTAGTGGAAGGTAGGAAAAGAAATATTTCAGAGATAAGAACATGCCGCCAGCTGTTTGCTTTGAAAAAGTGTCTTTGAGGACAACCTCTGGAGCACACATGCAGCCTGCTGCGATAGTAAGAGGCTGCGAGAACTGATGACAGAAATGGTTATTACATAAATAGAGTTGTTTTTTTGTTGTTGTTGTTGTTGTTGTTGTTGTTTTTGATGCAGCCCGGCCACATCATACACTGCAATTCAACAAAGATAAAATCATGCAAATAACATTTCTCTCAGATGGTCCGCCATTTTTGCCATTCTCCTGCCATTCTATTGCCCTAATTGCAGTGTTTTGAGAAAATTGTCTCGCATGTTTTCGACAGCTTTATTTTTTCACTGAGAGCCACGGCAGCCTGAGAGAAAAAAAACAAAGAGCCAAGCCACGTAATTGGGTTGAGATTGCACTGACAGCCTATTGTTAAATGTGTTAAATGAAAGTTTGATGCTTTCGACTGTCACTTTTTTTTTTTTTTCCAAGCGTCTATCACAATATTTTACCCATGCTGCGGAGCTGGAGCTGCTTTCAAAGCTTTTATCAGCACTCAGCGAGGCCAACAGTGAATTTAAAAAAGGAAAGTGTGATATGTAAATGAATTTGCCCCAGATTTCACATGGATATTTTTAGTTACTGAAGTACACCTTGGTATGTCTCAGCAGTGGGTGGTAATAATGAAAATAGATGAGGAATAAATAAATCTTACCCTCTCAGTCCAAATCCATACTTTGAAGCTGTCTTTTGATTCAGTGATTTGGGTCCATTTTACATCCTGTTTGGACTGTTTCTTAATAAGATAGATGCCACAGTGTCGGCTTTGCCTGTCCCTGACTCCTCTCATCTACTCGCTATGTGCAAATGGATTCATTAGCCTTTTCTCACAGCCACATTAGTCATCATTTATTAATCCATAGCCCTGCACCACCAACCTCTCTCCCTCTTTTGTATATTATCCCAGTCATTACAGAAATAGGATTACTTCAGCACAGTCCCTCCCCTCAGCTGAAGGTACGACACAGTTGCTGCTAGCTCTTAGCCTCTAATTGGATATCTTAGTTAGGACTGGGACCTTAAATAACCCCTGTTGGGCCCTGTGATAAGAGGAGGTCTGTGTAGGAGCTAATAAGGGCTCTCCTCAGAAAGCCTCTGCTGTGCATAGAGTGACACACCTACAATGCAGACAAACGGCTCCAGACTATGACAATTTAGTTACATTTCATGTATGGAGATGGTGAAAGGAAAAGGTATTGATTGGCTATCTACATGTATACAAAGGTAATGTAAATGTATACACCAGTGTGCTTTGGGAATGTTCCCATATTTTTATATATTACTTCTAACTTTCAGTTATATATTACTTTGATGGTAAGGTGCCCGAAGGTGTGAGTTGGGCAGAAGAAATGAATTTATGCAACGACATATGTTTCTAGTCATTAGTACATACCAAATTATCTTGTTTTGACTAAAAACGTTTCGTGTTTGAATCTTTTTTTTAATCTTGCTGCATCACAAAATCTTTGCCCTCATCCATCTATCTGTTATAACAGTGTAGTGTTATATCTTATTCCAGCATAAAAGAAAGGATAAATGAAGAATCTGAGCAATTATTTAGTTTTTTGTCATGGTGGCACAATAAGCTGCTGTCAGTAACTATCTCTGTACTTAGTCTGTGCTCAGAAGCAGTCAGTTCCTGGTTTCGTTAATGAAGGTATTCCAGTGAACTACCTCAGTGTTGAGAAATGTGTTTTTGTCTGTTGATCTCTCTTCAGTAGGACTGGTCTAACATGCCGGACTTGCGCAGTAGCTGTTTATATCACTAGCAGTATTAAGTGATTTACTATATGTGGTAAAATCATGGGTGGATTACTGAATGTGCCTATTACATATTGGCCCAGGGGCCCAAAGTGTCAGGGAGCCCACTGGCCTTCATTTGCAAAATGCCACTCATATAACATGTACTGACCAGGAAGAGACTCAAAAAGAGTAAGACCACAAAGAGATCTGATCTTTTTAAGAACTGCAGGAACTGCAAAGAGACACAAAATGACCACACACAAAATTGCCACAGAAGTGCCTTTCCCACTGCACAAAAAAACTACTTAACACCTGGCTTTTTATATTTAATGGTAAAGATTACAGTCAGCCTTCACTTCTGGGTCAAATGACTCTCCAACGGTCACTGGCATTTATCGGCTCCAAGTCCGATCGGCTTTGATCAGCAGTGATAGAAAAAAGACACCAAGGCGGACGTGCTAATTTAAGCTCCTTTGCTGTGTGATGCAAAGACAGGCTGCCACAAAATAACGTGCATCCCTATCCAAGCAGCACCAGAGCATTGTTCAAAGTTGGCACCAAGTTTGAGAGAGAGGATAAGCAAGGAATATAAAAAGAGGTACTCATACTAACACTTTACTGGCCACCATGCTTCTTTTTACATTTACTAACCTGTTTTACAGCCTGTGACATTGAATGTGACACATCAGGTAAAAGAAAAACAAAAAAACAAAAACAAAGAAAGGCATACTCATCTACTGCAGAGCCCAGGGTTCCCACAGTCATGGAATTTCATAGTCACATTTTCCAGGCCTGGAAAAGTCACGGAATTAGTAAAAACCACTGAACGCTTTGCAAAAGTCATGGAATTTTGTTGTGTGTAATCAAATTGTTTCAGTCATATTACATGGATAAACTTTCATTTAATGTAACATTATGGCATAAATTATTTTCCGTAGCTTACAACATGATGTATTTCTAAGGTGCGTCGATGTGTGAAGTTTTGTTTACCATCACATACATTTCTTTATTTTTTCCGGCGTTTCATCTCTCCCTTCATGCATACCCGCAAGCTGAAATCATGATAAGTTTGAAAATCACTGGGCAAGTGGAGCAAAGATAAACCCATGGGCAAATCTTTGCCCATGAGCTTCTGTGACTTTAAAACTGTTCTACTTTTAACAACCACGTTTATTATTTCTATTTGCACGTCTTCATGTTTTTCCCCCACCGGCAGTACTGCTGCACCCAACTGAAATCACTGTATACAGCAACACATTATTTGTTATGTGCTGCTGATCACTGCCTTTGCTAATACGCACAGACATTTACTATATCAGCTATAACTGTAAATGTAGTGTCATGACTGTAAATCAGAGTCACTCGCAGCCTGTTTAGTTTTGGCCAATTTTATTCTGAGAAGCAAATTTTGTTTTCTAATCTGGAAGGCTGGAGGAACTGATATTGTTCCATTCAGCAGACTGGTAGACTCCAAAAAGGTTTTTTTAAGTGGCAGTGCATTGTGATTAATGCTTATGTCTCCTCACATTTTATGTTTGATAGATGTTATTTTTTTTACAGCTGTAGACGCATGAGCAAGATTGGTGTTGCTGGAATTTATCAAATATTACTGTTATTAAAAAATGAAAAGGTAAATTACAGTTGTGTTACAGTACAAAAGCATTTGACCCGTAGATGTGTTAAGAGACCTTAACACAGATCCTGTTTGTGGGACTGAGTTTTTTTTTTTTTCTGTAATAGAGTTGTTTTTGGTTTTGGTAGCAGAACTAACACAGTTCCAGCACAGCTGGGTTTGTCTATTTACAGACTGATTTGCTTTCTGTCCTTCAGCTGGAGGAGCAGCTGAGTCGTCTGCAGAGAGAGAAGAATGACCTGCAGTCCAGGATGGAGGAGGACCAGGAGGACCTCAATGAGCTCATGAAGAAGCACAAGGCTGCTGTGGCTCAGGTCTGCTTTTCTCCTCTTTCATAAAACTTCCATTTACAGCTTTATTCTTTAAACTGTTAATTAATTATTTAGATATAATATGTAACTTTTCCGTGTGCATTTCATTTGGTTGCCTGTCAATTGTGTCGTATAACCTTTACCCCCTCTAGTTGCTCTAACTTGCAGGGAAACACAAAAACACCTGTCTTATTCACTGCAACACATTATGTGTGTCCTTGACGTCTAACAAACATGTTGAACATCCTCTCAAAATATTTGCAAAGTCATTTTTTATATACAGCATTCTGAAATTTGTGTTAACTTGCTAGCAGTCTTTCTCTCCCCTGCCTTTGCTGGCACATTGCAGCGTACTATTTGTTGGTGTGTTACCCCACCTGTAGATTAGAGAAATAGTGATACCATTGGCCATTGGACTGTGTATCCAATCATTTGCATGTAGGCATGTACACTTTCATACATGTGTATGAGACACTCATAGCAAAACTGCTGTGAAGTGCTTCTAGAGGTTAGAATCTCAGCAGAGAACCTTAAAGTAATTCACATACACAACCTGTGCAGCACTGATCAACTCTACAACTAGTACTGTATGTCAGTGCTATTAATTCATCCCGCCCAGATATAAACCAGGAAGTGTAGATGGACCAGACATTTTCTTCAGCCTATATAACCTATTTGAAACCTAGCTTTTGGTAATGACAATTTTTGAAACAAATGCAAATGAATGTAATAAAAAGAAGCAATGCTTCTTACTTTAGAAATAAGAAAACATATTTTTGGCCTCATATCTGACCCCGCCACTTGTGTAGAAACAGAATAAAAAAGAGCTGTCAATACACAGAACCACAACCACAACAAGTGGCAATAACAGTGACCAATAACACACTATCTCCCTTCACCCCCCCCCCACACACACACACACACACACACATCCATCAAGGTCAAGGTCAAGGTCAAGTGGCTGGGAAAAGGCATAGAACATATTTTTTGACTATGCATCCACAGCCTAGATGTTCTGAAAAGCCACTAAGTGTGGTTGGAGCTGCGTCATATGAAAAAGCATTTATTTGTTCACGTGACTGGAAACCGATCCATATATCCTGCCCTAACAGTGCTGCGCATGTGTAAGTCAACAAGGTTTTATATACATATTAGCATGCTCCTTCTACCACCATAAAACCTCAGAAGGATTCTCCTTAGGTGTCTTGAACACAATGTAGGCTGCCACCTTATCCTCAGGCTGCAAAGTTTCATGGGTGAGGAACGTGACGACAAGGTCAAAGGCTACACTTGTGTTACTGACTTTCAAAATGAAAGTTATTGTTGCTTTATAATAGTGATTAAGATGTCAACATGTTACACATACACTGCACATCTTTTTCATTTGTTTTATGTAAAAAAACTAAAAAATGTATTTTTGTTCTCACCCACTGCCTGCCCCTGTGAATTTACACATATATTACATGTATATATGTATATATATGTATATGTGTGTGTATATATACATATATATATATATATATATATATATATATATGTATATGTATATGTGTGTGTGTGTGTGTGTGTGTGTGTGTGTGTACTGGGCCGAATGTTTATGTGGAATGTGCTTGTCAATAATAAAACTGCATCATCCATCATACATTGTAACAGATGAAAGTCATTGACTGTCTGGTGTGTGATCTTAATTAGAAGCGAAGATTTACCCAACAAATCAGCAGGCTGATGCATGGACATTGCCACAACACACACACCTACACTATAAACCTAGTCTGGCCTGCATCTTTCACAGAGCATTTCATGTCCACCATATCATGTCAAAAAGCAATCCCAGGTTCATTTGTAAAAGGTAAAATCCCTGAATCAAGCTGTACATTGAATTGTTTTAACAGCATCTATCCCTGCCATTTGAGACATTTTTGAAAAGCAGTGGTATTTGGCGAGCTCCAAGTGGCCTCCCATTAGTATTAATGTAGCTGTATAAGCATATGAACAGCAAGTGGAAATGAAAGTGGAGTAAAAGCGCTTCCTTTCCATCGCTGATGGAATGATGAGTGATCTGCTTCCACTGGCACCAAATGAATCCATCCTTCCTGTCTAAATTGAAGCAGCTGAATTCCCTGTGGGACTTGCCGTAGCAGAGTGCTTCATCTACTGTGAAAAAAAGCACTCATCTCAAATATTCCACATAGGTCACATTGAAAGGAAATTTATTGATATGCTTTTACCAAACTAAAAAAATCTTCCCATCAGATTTATTTGTCGAGGTAATGTCACTGTGATGTCACTGTGGCCTTTGATTGATGTAGATAGTAGAAGTTTTTAGGTTTTTAGCTGCATTTATAATCTGCATGCTGTATAATTGATGATTTACTCATGAAAACGAGATCATTATTCCCTCTTCCATCAGATGGAATACAAGAAAAACATGTTGAATGTGAAATTACAGTATCATGTTGCTCACTGACTTTGCTTCTTTCCTGTGTTTTTGTGGTTTCAGTCAGCCCAGAACCTGGCTCAGATCAGTGACCTACAAGCCCAGCTGGAGGAGGCCCTCAAGGAGAAGCAGGATGTTCAGGAGAAGGTAGATGCTGGCTTTGTGCTCTTAGCATACCATTGATGTGACAAGGACACCTAGTTAAAATCTGCAGGCTGTCTAAAAGCACAGTAAAACAGGCAGAGATGTAACAGTGTTGAACGAGTTGGAGTTCAATCCTGTGTCAGCTTTAAAAAGTCAGACTAGAGGAGGGAAACCAGTAGGGCAGGGTTAGTGAACTGGCAATCTCAGAACCCATTGGCTTTCACTCTGATGATGGCGTCCTCCTCCCTGTGCTGCTTAGGCCCTGATCACACAGAAAGCGTTTCAGCAGCTGGAGGCGTCTTTTTCTAATTGTTTTTGATGAGAATGAAGCTTTTTCCTCACTGTTTTTGTGTTGCTACACGCCGCACATTTCTGCACTCTAGGCACCTGGTGTTTTTGAGGCACGCTCTGAACTCCTTGATTTGAAAAAACTTCAGGACTTTATGGTCATGACAACAAATTTACAGTTGATAAACAATGGAGGAGAAACTGGTGGTAGCGATTGCTGCATACCCAGAGCTATACGACTTTACATAGCCCAGTTACCACGATCTCAATAGAAATCACCAGGCGTTGAGGCATTTAAGTGCAGTACTTCATACGGCCATCATCGAGGCGAAGCTCCTGGACCAACTGGTAATACTCACCGTGATCCACCCTCTTTTTTAGGGTCTGATGTACCCACACAGATTTCCATTTCCCTGTGCCCAACAAACTATTTTCTGACAGTCTCTCACCCTCAACCAGAGCTACGGCAAGTACCCTCTACCTGTCCACTGTAGGAACTACATACAAATTACTGTGGAATTTAAAAAAGTTATAATAGTAAAAAAATCATCAGTAAATGAATTACACAGGAAAGTAAGAGTGGGGAGGTGATGGGATAAAACAATAAAATAAAACAATAAAAAGGCGCAGCAAATTTTTTTTTACTCGTGTCATTCACTGCAACCTGCAAAATGCTTTCTGTGTGATCAGGGCCTTATTGTTTAAAGTTTGATTAGCAGCTTTAAATGTGAGTTTGGAGTTACAGTTGAGAGGTAGGAATGCAGATAAATTTAAAAAAAAAAAGGTAATGAAGAACTAATTTGTCTTCAGATGATAGTCGATGGGTTTTGAGATTGCATTTCGGCCTGTGCATTCCGCCTCTTTTGCTCTCCACACAGACTGTTTACCTGCAGGCAACCAAAGCCTGCTCAGACATGATTGGTCAAAACTACTCTGACTAAATAATGGAAACCAGAACACTTCACTTTGGAATACAATCTGGTTCAGTATCACCAGCATCACTTAGAATAATTCTGACTCTGAGATATTTATCTCCAGAGTTACCTTTTAAAGCCAGGATCATGACAGTGATTCAGAAAGGTTCAAGAACGGGAGCCACATTATTTTAATATTGCCATTTATGAGCTTGTGTTACTTTTCAACCTACAAAGCCAGTTGTTTGCTAGTTCCAGCTTCCTCAATGTGAGGACTTCCTCCTTTTTTTTCTTTAATGATAGTAACCTAAATATTTTGGTGTTTTGGACTGACCAAAACAGCTGTCTTAACACCTCTAAAACTCACCTTGTTTGATCAATCCATACACAAATATTATATTAGCCTTGTGATGGTTTTGGCTAGGCTGGTTTCATGGGGTTGATGTGTTTATGACTTGACGTGCCAGATCCAGACAAAGCTTCAAACATTTAAGATTCAAAATACTTCAGATACTCTACCTTGTGCCATGTGTCCCAAGAAACTCAAGGTTAATACAGCCAAACACAGCAGGGGATTAGCTCCCTTAGGGCTCAATAGTACTCAGCATTAGATACATATATGGAAGTGGATGGAGCCTTCTGTCTGCACCCTGCATTCATTTTGTCTGTATTTGTGCATGTTTTCTTAAAACTTGTGGATACAGACAAAAATCTATATTTGTACATAAAAGGAGTACAAGTGAGCCCTTTGTCAGAGAAAGTGCCTTTATACAACTCAAAACATCAACTATCATAGTGACTGATTGGAGTGAAAACCTAAAAACTGTTAAAGAGTAGTGCACCCAGGATAGAGTCGTGCAGCACTCCACATGTAATGTCTACTTTTTGAAATGAAAAGCTTTAAATTAAACAAAAAGCACTGATTTTATTCTAGCCAATGGGTCATACTCAGAAGTATAGTGACATAAATATGTGCATATTTGTGTCTTAGATGCAAGCCCTCCAGAGCCAGCTGGAGTTCCAGGAGCAGTCCATGGTAGAGAAATCCCTTGTCAGCCGGCAGGAGGCCAAGATCCGGGAGCTGGAGAGCAAGCTGGAGTTTGAGAAGACCCAGGTCAAACGGCTGGAGGTGAGAACTTAAGACAGGTGAAGGACTGCTGGTGTTGGTAGGTGGTCGGTTGAGGAAGCTCCAGCATGCGGAAGACATCCAAAGAGGTTGGTGGGAGGGTGAATTGTGCTGCAGGGGTCCGAGATGGACACAGAAAGGTCATCATAAACTGAACATAAATGCACTGTCAGACCACTTCCAGTCAGATTTAACCATCCCTGCTTTACTTTGTCCTCTAGCTTGTGTAACTCGCACTTGACAATACCATTTGTTATTGTGTCATTTTTAAATTATTTTCAGATTTTGCCCGAGACAAAAAGCACAAGTGAAGGATAAAGGTTCCCATCTGCAAGCTCCAAGGGAGAAATTGAAATCCTCTCTCGCCCACTGATAAAATGACCCTGCGCTCAATTTTGCAGGTTCAGTTTAGTAATTACTAGCTGTGCAATGTGTTCACCGCCAGGCACACTCCCTCTGCTCCTTGCCCTCCAAAGTCAAATAAATATATTTATTTATTAAGTGTGATTTTTTTTTTCTTTTTTTTTTTTCTTTAGGATTTCTAGCCTGTGGTGAAATGTACAAAGTTAGGAAAATACACAAAGATTACACTCTGCCTTTTGGTTGTTTTTTTTATGGCTTCTCACCAGCATTAAAAACTGCAGTGAGTGAATATTTCAGGTTGCCTGAGTAGTAAAACTCATCAAAGCTGGAGGTAGTAGAGCTCAATCAATACAGATGTTAGGAGGCACAGTACAACACCCACTCAGTATGTGAAATATGGACATGGCTGGTAGCTAATGCAGGAGCTAACTCACTGATAGAGTATGCTGCTGGCATTTACACACAGACTGAATACAGACTTGCTGCAGATTTAAAAGACCCATATAAGAGACATCTGTTAAAACACTGCTGAAGACTAACATATATGTGATGAAAGCCTGCAGCACCAGTTCTATGCATTATTGATACAAATAAGCTCATGTATTGTTAACATTGTCTTCTGGCTGGGTTCTGTGGAGACAAAGTGTTAAGCTCATATCCATAACTACTGAACCACAACAGGCATTTGTTCATATTGTGTCAGGGACTTCCTGGAATGTGTTTACTTGTTACGTGCTCTGATTCTCATCTGCTACTGAACTGAAGTTTGAACAAGGGATTGGTCAATGCAGATTTTTGAGGGACTATACTGGGACGGCATTGTCAGTCAGTTGGATCACCACTTTGATCAGGAGTAAAATATCTCAACAAATATTAGGTAAATTGCTTTGGCATTTGGTACAGATATTCATGCTCCTATATTCATCATTTTGGTGATTCTATGACTTTTCATCTCTAGCATGATCAGGTCATAATTTTAAAGACATTCCCATCAGCGTCAGTGGTTTGTGGGTGCATTTTGTTTCGGGTACCAGTGAGACATGAAATACTATCCAGGAAGTCGAGTTTAAGAAACAGATGCATGATTCTGAAGGTTGATCAGAAGCCAAAACACAAAGTTATCACTGCAGCAATTGTTTATCTTTCGTCACAGCAATCTGAAAGTTAACAGAAATATGGACAATGGACAGGCTGATAAAAGTAACCAATCTCAGTCCAGTCACTGGCTGTATGCAATACACCTTTGTGCAACCCTGGTGGTAGGAGCTCCACCCTCTGCGTGTTGTAGTTTTTAAATACTGGGTGGCAAACTGAAAGGTGTACAAATGGAAGCCATATTTGTCTTGTCATACAGTACCACATTATAAAACAAGTGTGGAACACCATGAAAACAGAAAAAAACATTTAAAATCACAGAGCACCTTACAACAATATCAAATTACAGTTACATCACATTGTAAATGGGGCTCTGAGAGGAATCAGGCTAAAGCCATCATTAATCAGAGAAACCAAATCTATACAGTACGTTCTCGAAGCACAAATAGGACATGGGGTTATGAAAGGGTATCAGGTGAGAACCATCAACATCTTGGATTACAGCATAACACTCGTATCAAAATCCTCATCAAGGCCTGTAGGCTGAAGTGTCAATCCAGAAAAGCTCCCTTTGGCATATCTTTCTTCCATATATCCCCCTCTTGGCAATTCAATGTGTTCAATGCCCTGGAATCGTAGAGAAGAGATAGCATGTGAAAATTCATTAAAATGACGGACAAGGACAGTTTATATCATTGCGTCTGATTGAGCTCTTGTGCTCACTTATCCTTTGTTTTAATATGCGTGTAGTTTTACCTATCTAAATCTTATCACATGGGCATTTTAGTAAATAAATGACATTCTCTGTGCAGCATGTGATAAAGCCCTTAACAGGAAAGTTTTTGCCTCATTTTGGATGTCTGAAAACAGGAGTTTTCCATATGTTGTGACTCTAGGCACATTTGCCACATAGATAATTTGCAGTAGCTATTCTGCATAATCCCAAGCGATGTACAAATGAAGTACAGTCCAATCCACAGTAGATCAAGGAGAAGCCTTCGAGAGTAAGTGCCTCAGCACTTAGTTCAACATTGTACCTGACACATGTGCCACAAGGCTTGCAGAAGCGTAGAGTAACAAATTAGTGCCTAGCAAACTACTAGAAAGCTAGAGAAGGATGGAGACAGAGAGAAAGAGCATATTGGTAAGTATGTACTCTTGGAAGATGTAGGTCATCAAGACACGGATTCTGCTTATCAAATGGAGTTGGGTAACTCATTTAACCACCAAGTGACCGTACAGGACAAGAGTTTGGATTGAGATATGACATCAGAACTAGTCGCCATTTATTTGTAGAAATGTAAATCATTTGAAGTTAATGCAACCATCATCAGGAAGTCACTTGAGAGAAATGAAAAGTGAGTGACATGAGCTGATTTTGGCTAAATGACGACCAGAAGTGCTGCTGCATTTTAGACCATTTGCAGAGGATTTATTTTGTACACTGGCAGCCCTACCAGAATAAAATATTAGTGATCACGGCGAGAAAGAACCAGAGCTGGTACAGTTGAGCTGCATATTCAGTCAGACAGGACTCGATCTCTGATGTTATTTAGTCATTTCAAAGCAACACAGCTGAGTGGCAGATACAACATGCTCAGTGAAAGGTAGTTTGCCATCAATCACAATGCCCAAAATTCTAGCAGACTGTGTTGGAGAGATCAGGGTGAAGCTGAGCTAAGTTGCAAAAGTTGTGCCAGGTCTAACTTTTTTTACTGGACGCCCCTGTGTTGTTGGTGGTGGTGGTGGTGGTGGTGGTGGTGGATGTTTTTTTTTTTTGGTTTGTTTTTTTGGCCCCTTCTTTGTTGGCACCCCAGCTCCACTGACATACTTCAAATAAAAGAGGGGGCTGCCTTTATTCCTACAAAACAGTATATTCATGTACTGTCCAGCTGGCTCTACATTATCTCACATACAGTATATGGTATCAATCTGACCGTATTTTTAAACCATATCTTTTTATTGCTGTGCAGAGCCTTGTAGCTCGTCTTAAGGAGAACTTAGAGAAGCTGACAGAGGAGCGAGACCAGCGCAGCAGCAGCGAGAATCGAGAGAAGGAACAGAACAAACGGCTGCAGAGACAGATCCGCGACGTCAAAGAGGAGATGGGTGAACTGGCCAAAAAGGAAGCCGAGGCCAGCCGCAAAAAACACGAGCTGGTAAGGATGTAACTGACAGAGACAAGTTCGTAATAATTATCAATGAACGAGCAGCTCAGTTATTTTAGGAGAGCCTGCATAGCATCCATCAACAACACATCAGCAACACTGATTAACCTTTGGTCCTGGTTTGCGGACTCTTGTCTCATGAACAGGAAATGGACATTGAGAGCTTAGAGGCTGCTAATCAGAGCCTGCAGGCAGACCTCAAACTGGCCTTCAAAAGGATCGGTGACCTCCAGGCAGCCATTGAGGACGAGATGGAGAGTGACGACAATGAAGACCTTATCAATAGGTAAAAAAAAAAAAAAAAAATTTAGGTTTGGAGGCGGATTAAAAGAAAATTGCTCAAGGTCCACTTACATGCTGTTTCCAGAGCTTTCTGCAGAATCTCACTGTCTTCATCGGCATCATGGTTCATGAAGATGGTTCCGTAAACAGCTGAATGAAAATCAGGATCAAGTTTACCAGAAAATGGATAAAAATAATGTTGTTATTATTATGATGATTATTGTTATTATTATTGCACACAGCAATCTGTTATATGTAGATAAACATCTGGATTTTGCGGCATCTGACTTCTGTTGTTTGCATTATATTCATAGTTGTCTCTCTCCTTCAGTTTACTCTCTAAGGACCATCCAGTGTAACGACTCCACACTATAAATTCTCATCCTGCCTTGATAGGTAGCTGGAGTGAAATAGTTATACGTCATCTCCTCTCTGCTGTATCTGCTTTCTAAAAAGTTGTTTGTTTTCTTTCTTAAGTCTGAGACGAGCAGATCAATGTGTTCCATCTGTGTGTAGAACAAAGCTTTGATGAAAAACAGCCAGGCACATAGAATTCATCACAGTGAGGTTGCCTGGTTCCGTTGTGCCTGTACAGAGACCAAAGCGACAAACCTGCTCACCAGCTGTAACTGTAAACCAGCGCTACAGCCATAGACGCTGCTCAGAAGTGCTGGGCTATTATATAAACTGTTGTTTTTTAAGAAATTATTCCAGCACATATATCTCCCTAAAATCACACTTTGGCATTTTTACATTTACATTTCTCTGTGTACAGATAAACAATGGAAATACAACATCTTAATCAGTGAGCTTTGGAGGTGTTGGTAGGTGTAATTTTGAACATAAGACAGAGTCAGGATAGCTAGCTCTACCTGCCTCCAGTCTTTACTCAAAGCAAGGCTAACCTCATCCTGTCTCGAGTTATGCACTTAAAGGTATAGTTTGGATTCTTTGAAGTGGGGTTGTATGAGGTACTTTCACCATAGTCAGTATATTCAGCACAGTAAATGTCAGTCGGTAGACTCCTAGTTTGGAGAAGCAGGCTGGAGTCCCACATGGAAACTAAGCAATGTACTGCTGTGGATGGTGTCAGCAACAAAACATATTTTAGCCACCTAAAAGATGTTCTATCTAAAAAAAATCATTATTATTTCAAGAGTGTGTCTCAATTGCATACTACTCTATGGTAGTACTTCAGTGTAGTACACTATGTACTTCTTGCATGATGCACTAATTTCAACAGGGTAGTGTTGTCTCAAATCGCGCACTGCCATTTTGCACATACTGAAATTGACAACAGCTTTTTTTTTTTTATTAATCTCCTCCTCTTCTTTTTCATCTTCTTTTTAAATGGCAAATTGCAAATGAACAGTAGAGCATTATCGCCAACATTTGACCTCTATCTCCACTCACACATAAACCAAAGTCACATCATAATGTCAATGCTGATTAAAATGTGCTGCCATAGCTAGGAGCAAGTTAGCTAGCAAGCTAACATTAGCACTCTCTTTTTGTTTGCGGTACCAAATCATCAGTCATCATCACCCAACAAACATTACTGACGGCCTCTAACACAGCAGTGTTTACTGTAGCCAGCTCAGGCTACTTGTTGTCCCCAGCCCCCATGTCAAAAATCGAGAAGTTTGCTAAATCACAAAGTTGGCGACCGGTGAGGGTTAGAAGTATCTATTCTTCCACTCTCAATTTTTGGATCGTTCTGAGTGGACCAGTAGTGTACTCCATTTTCCCATACTATGCAGTGGGAACGCACTTAACTAACGCACTTGTGCACAAACAGCCTGTTTTGACCATTAAGCTGTTTCCATCTTCAGTTTCCAATCTATGCTCTTGTCAAAGCCACCAGACTCCATTAAGAAAAATAGTCATTTTCGCTCACTGAACACAAGAGCTGCTGGTCCACCGCTGCTTTCATCAATTACGTCGTTCCACGTCGTACTCCAGCCTGCTTCTCCAAACTGAAGACATGCTGACTGACCTCTACTGTTTTTAATATTCTGTCTATGAATAAGTACCCCTTGCAACCCCACTTCAAAAAATCTCAACTATCCCTTAAACACAGAGACATATGGTATCCATTTTCACATGTAACTTTTATAAAGAAAGCAGATAAGCATATTTGCCAAACTGAACTGCTGACTTCAGGTGAGTTGAGTTGTTTTCAGTCATAATGTATTATACATCCCTGTGGCCAATGGCAATTTCAACAATCCAACCAAAGCCTTCCAGATACTGAATGTTCTGGTCATTTATTACACTTACTGGGCCTTCCTCCTCAGGATCAACACTTATCTTATAAATACAGCAGCCATCCTCTCACAAGGAGAGGGGGTGAGGCAGTGAGGAAGTGAGTTAGGTCCATTAAAATGATGTTGTTCGTTTTACACTTAGACTGTATTATTCACACCCTGTATGAAGTCCCATCCTCTCTCTGGGCTCCTTGAAAGAAAATGTGTACACTCTCTGAGATGCCTGCTGAACCTTACTAATTTTTCAGCAGTCCCACACAAACAGTGAGAGTTCTTCTCCCTACAGCAGCAGCATACAGCTCTGTGAGTCAGTAGAATACACTCTAAGACTTTTTCTCCACTCTGTATGAAAGACAAAAGATCAGGATGAGGTGGCATGCTGAGTCAATGCCTCTAAAAAAACATGATGCATACCATACAGTTAGTTTGCCAAAGGGGGGAAAAAATAGGTCATCACAGCACCTGCCATGACACCCGTATCTGCTGAGATATTTTTAAGCATCATTCATGTTTTATATATTATTTTTGACTTGTTCTTATTTCCTGTTTTCTTTTCTATTGTCTTTTGTTTTTCTGTGTGTTCTTTTCTTTGTTCCTCCACCCATCATCATCACGACCAGTTTGCAAGACATGGTGACAAAGTATCAGAAAAGACAGAACAGAGCGTGAGGAACTTTTTTTTTTTGCACCACTGGAAATGATGCAGTATTCTACAGTCTTTGAACATTAAGTCGAGAAGTTGATAGTGGAGAGAGAAAACCCAAGTTTTTCTCCGGGTTTAGTTTCGGTCCAGTTAGCCCATCACTTTGGGCTGTCACACTGTAGAAAAGCGCTGATATTTGAAGGAAAAATCCCTCCTGACAGAAAAAATAGAAAAGATATTTGGAATGCACCTGGTATTTTTTTGTTGTGTGGCGATACACTCTGATTTCTGTGGTAATTTTCATCTATTTTAAGACATCAGTTTTTGATGTCAGGCCCTCAGAATCAAAGAGCTGTGGCTCAGTTCCAGCTCCACACATGTCAACAAGTCAAACAGGAAGAAACAGGTCATGGAAGATGCAGAGATACAGTAAATCCAAGGGGGGATTTCCCTTTGATGTGTGAAGGCTCAGGGATAATGCATCATCAACAGTGCTCAGAGATTCCCTCATAACCCCAGTTTACTCCACTCTTCATTGCATGCCCCCACAGGCTGAGATGCATGAATACCACTTACAATATGTTACTTGAGCAGCAGCATGAATCAATTCTCCCTCCTCAGATACCCTGTATATTTAACTGCTTTGCAGAGCTTTAAGGTTGAAAGGCACCAGTGTCATGATCTCTCCGGTCGTCCCCCCTCGAGGCCGAGATCCTCCTTACAGTTCTCCTTTATGCAGCCGGGGGTATATCCAGCTGTGTTTACTGCCCTGCCTTGGTCCGAGGGCATCATGTCAGACACTGCTGTTGTGTTTGAACAGCAGTCAGCGACCAGTCAGCCTCTCGCTCCCTGGGCCATCTTAATATTTCATTGACCTGCTCTAGGGCTGTATGTGACTGTGGCTCGATGGTGACTGCCCTCCTGACAAGATTACAAAAAAGGGTGTGTTCCTCATCAATCTTTGACTCGCACTTGCTTAATAATGCAGAACCCTCCAATGTCTTACAAAAAGCTGTCTTGCTCACCAGGCGAGTAACACACACGCAACTTTAACCTCTGGCTCTCAGCCATTCAAGTCCCCTGTCAGCGTTTGCTCTTGTGATGGTGTAAAGGATTAGTAGTCAGAGCTGGAAAGTGCAGGCTTTTCGTTTTCACAGCATGCATTTCTATTTTCATGAAATACAAATAATTCAGCTAAGCATTTTAATATATTAATAATCATACAGTATAATTCAATTTGTATTAAGCTGCTCTAAATTACATTAAAGCAATAAAAGCAGATATCTAATGCTTGAGTTAAGTAACACTTAAGTTATACTGGGGTTTATCTGTTGTTTTGTGACAACATAAAGACATGCTCTGTAAACGATCCAGTGTTCTCGAGTGCCCGGGAGGAAGACATTCATACTTTAGATTTATTTGTTTCATCACAGCACCCTTGTCTGTGCATATTTCAGTCAGAATTCTGTTGCTTCTCAAATCCATAGCAAAGAGCATGAAAGAACACTAAATCACTTCATGATACAAAACACAGACTTTGAGGCAACCAGCATTAGCTTCTTGCTTTTATATAAACGTGGGCACATTCTGTGGAGCACACAGTGCTCACACTGGGTACGGAGCTTTTTTATCTACTTAACTTGCTTATTTACTTATATTGGCCGCGTTTTCCAGATCCAGTTAAGAAGATCTTAGCGCTAAGAGCTTCTTAAGAATGCTCTTAAACCTCCCGTGAAAGAAAAACGCGTTTCCCAGATTCGCACTTAGCTTAAGAAGATCTTTCACTAAGAAGGAGTTGTAAGATCGAGCTGACCCACTCTTAACAGTCTTCTTAGCCACCAAACGCTCACAGATCCAGCCGCGGCAAGCAGATTAATATTACACTAAGCAAGGAGACGTTAAAACAGTGCGCGCCGTATATATTTTGATCTATTTTATACTTCAGATTTATATTGTTTAGCATTAATTGGTGACAGAAAAGAACGATTTTCATTCTGCAGGGAAACGCGTGTCCTTACTGTGCATATGACAATAAACACTTTGAATCTTGAATCTATATGTTTTATGAAGACCCTGTGTGCGCTCAAAGCTGTGGCACAAGTTACGCACCGAAATCTGGCGGAAGAAAAATAATAAGACGAAAAATAAGTATGAGGAATAACAAGTGTGTTCCTGTATGTGCTGTGCACATCAGGCACACAAATAAAATGAATCATCATGACTATCATTTATCATAATTTGTCCGCACATATCCCACATCTGCATGCACATATGAGATAGTTTACCGCATCCAAAAAATGCGTCAGGGCACAACAGAAACACATCCACCCTCCAAACCTGCGACATTCAGATATCAGGCAACTGACAGGTGTAATTGAGCTCAGCTGGAACCTCATCAAGGGACGCTCCACCCGCTACTCTATATAAAGGCGTTGCCACATCACACGTGTGTGATACCATGGCTGCTTTACAGCATATTCTCGCTGCTAACCAACAGCGTCGCCGTGTGCGAAGCCAAACCGTATATGTAAATGCATTTGTGCGTCAGCACTTCAGCCCACTCGACGTGCTGTCAGACCGGGCTGTCCAAATGAAGTACCGGCTGCCCCGTGCTGAGATACAACGCCTCATCAACTAGTGTCTCCACACATCCGGAGGGCAACCCGGTGCAATTTTGCCCTCAGCCCGGAGGTGCAATGCCTGGCTGCGCTGCGTTTTTACGCAGTGGGGAGCTTCCTGGACGTGGTGGGAGACGGCACCGGCCTCAGCAAGGCGTCTGTGTTTTTTTGTTTAAATATAATACATTTCCTCATGATTCTCTTACCAAGACTACTTCTTATTTAGTTGTAGTCTTGTTTTCATCATGAAAATAGGTCATTAACAAATATTTATCGTCTTAGTTTTTCATTAGAATTATTAGAACACACATACACACGAGCAGCAGGAAATTAGTGCATTAGGTAGCAGCGCTGTGTGTGACTTATGCGCTGATTAAGTGGTGGGTGATCGATTTGCCTGACATCGATAGATTTAGTTTCAGCATCGCGGTAGTGGCCAGCTCCTGTTAAGAGCTTTTTAAAGAGCATCTTAAGAGCGATCCTAAGAAGGGCATTAAGAATTCATCTGGGAAATACTCTTATCTTGGCGACCCTTCTTAGCTGAGACGTTCTTAACTGTGCTCTTAAGTCTTAAGATTGCTAATAGAAGATAGTGGTGAGGAAATAGAAGTTTGTGAACCTCTTATCTGCTTTAGCTAGCTAACATTGGGTCTCATGGGGATACATTCTCTTAATTTCTCTTATAAATTTTTGTCTTAATTTTCTGGTAAGAGAAAATATAAGAGAAGTCAAATCCAGATGCACCAAACATTCTTAACCATCCAAATCTGCCCCAGCCCAGTTGTGCTGAATGATGAATTCTACTTGATCATAAGTAACCTATTAGCATAGGTAACGCCCCCTAAACACTACATAAGGTCAGGTGTTGTGCCATGTGCAAAGACTCTGACACATGACCAAGAATTGGAGAGATGCCACCAAAGAAGGCTTTAAGGAGAACTTCGGCAGTGGTGAAAGTGAGGTAGTGTAAAATAAACTTAAACAAAGTAAATGTGATTTTCCAGTGTCTCTACTGGTGTTACAGGAAAATCAAAAAGCCAGCAATGACATAACATTTGTGATGGTGTAAATGCATGTCAGCAGCAGTGGTGGAGGAAGTATTCAAATCCTTTGCTTAAATTTAAATTAAAAATTAGAAAAAAGTAAAAGTACATAAGTGTGAATAAATGTGTTTAAATATTAAATGTAAAAATACTAATTGCAGAAAAGTTAAAGAAAAATAATATTATATAGAAATAATTAATTAAAAGGAAAAACAGTACGTCTTCATAGCTGAGAAGCTGGAACTAAGACATGTTTTTTGCATGACAAATGACGTAAAGTTATCAAATAATTGTAGTGCAAGAAAGTGGGAGATGAGATTAAAATACTCAAGTAAAGTAAAAGTACCTCAAACGTACTTTAGTACAATACTTGAGTAAATGTGCTTAGTTACATTACAGCACTGGTCAGCAGAAGGACACACAGTTACTGAGATTACAGTGATTGGAATCGGTGGACAACCTATAGTAGTATTTCATTAGCCATGAATTTAATCATCCAAGCATTATAATTACTTTAAAACATCATCTAGATTAGATTACATGATATTAATGCATTTTTTTCATGCAGTATTTCGGAAAATTTTTTCCTTTCTTTTCTTGTAAAGAAACTGTTTGTAAACTGTAGATAGTTAGTAGGCCTAATTTGTTGACTTAGTGTCTTGGGCCACTGCTAAATTAGTTGTCATTCAAACATGTTCTCAACTCGTCAAGTCAGAGGCTTGGAGGATAGAAGAATATTACTGACGTGTCTCCAAATATCTTTTTTTCTAACTTTTAAGTGTTTTAAAATTTAAAATGAAAATCACTTGATTGCAGATATTTGGCTACACAAAGGGATGGCTTCTGTGACTTCTTAATACTGCTCACTGCAGTGGAAGTTTCGCAGTACATATTAACTGTGTTACCTTGTCATGTGACACTGTGGATGAGAGTAGTTTTCTAAGCTGATGTCTCCTGATGGTCTTGGAGACGATGCATATGCCTGTCTGTGCTCCGAAGCCACAGGGACTTCACTGGGTTGACAATTTCATATATCGGAGGCACAAACAGTGGTGTCTATAAGACCCAGGGACACAGAGGAGCAAAGCTAAGCCGAGCAGAGCAGGAGGATCCATAGAAGCTAATGATGAATGTAATAGTGTGTAACAGAGATGTACAACCAATGGCGGCAGAATGTCACAGACAATTAATGTCTGCTCAGCACTGTGTTTGTTTGCTTCCCCCAGGCTTTCAGCAGGGCTTAACTAATGGTATGGTGGTCAAGGACATAAATTGTGGTTGACACCATGTGTGAAGCGCACAATTACATATTGCCCACAATTGTGGTTTTGGCTACAGACCTGAGAGGTTTCTCTCTGTGTGCTCTGAATGTATCATGAAATAGTACACAGCTAAGAAAGTCTTGGAGAATAGTGATCTCAATATAAAACGGTTTTTAGTGCACCTATCTGCAAAAGTTCAAAATGTTCCTACTCAACAAAGCAGCAAAACATTTACTGTCCACGTATCCAATTTATTGTACTACAATATCTGCTTGTAGCAACTAAAGCTTAATGAGTGTCTTGAGGTTAAGTGTTTTTGTAGCCTGACCCAGCTGGATGTCAAAATGATGTCTCTTATGGACAGAAGTTAAATTTTGTTTGGAATGAAAATTAGGTTGATGATTTTCACAGCGTGGAAGTTAACATTATGACGTTTTGCAGATGTTGGGTTTTGTTCTGCATACCTTATGACTAAATGTCGTTTTCAGTGTCAAGATGGCGTTGGCATGAGACGTTTGGAAGATGTTGGATTTTGGTTACTTAACCCTCTGAACTCTTCCATAGAAACATGCTGCCAATGCATATGTTGGTATTTTTCCTAGTTGTGATGTCAAATCTTGGAGTATTCTCAAATGCTTCATACCCCTAAAATCTCTGCAACCTAAGCTAAAAGGATATGTAAGTCAATGACCCATACTATGATAAAAGTATTGAAATTATGTCATGAATTTAAAAGATAAAAAAAAAGATCCAAAACATTCTGATCCAAAAGATTTCTCAATGTAGAAACATATTTTTTGACGCACTTCTTATTTCCTAAGTTATTTGAACTATGTACATTTTTTTTAGTTTGTGAGATATGCTTATTTTTATGAGCAGAGTACAAAGCTGTTCTGATAGTTTCATCTGCAGTAGAATTTTTTCCCAGTGCCTACATTGGTATTTTTCGGTATTTCATATCCCTAAAATCTGTACAACTTAGGTTATCTACAAAGGTAAGTCAATAAACCATAATAAATTATTAAAAAATATTGACGTTGTGTCATAAAAAAAATACAACAGACATTCCTATTGAACTGCTTCTCTGCTCCTCTGGTGCCATTGAACATTTCCATCATCTTTTGGACTGCTTTTAGCATAATATAATGACGTCATCACAAGTGGACAACGCGATGACGCAAAAGACAGCAGTCTTGGCTTTCTGCCAAAAAAAGGAATGTTCTAGCTGTTACAGTTTTTCATTTTAGATCGATTTAAACAAGATAATGAGAAAACAACAACCCCCACAGCTGACCTCAACTCAATTTAACACCATCAAATATTAATGTCATCTGCCATCAGTGTTTTTACATCAAATGGTGCTGGTCAACTGACGTCACAATCTAAATTAAACCAAATATCAACATCTTAAGATGTTGGTGGCCAGCTGCAGGACACAGAATGCAATCCCTAGTGTCAAAGTCCTGCGCTTTGTATGTCCACCATCCACCCTGATCACCTCCCTGTGACTTCTGTAAGGTATAAGAATAGAACATCTGGAGCGGAAAAATGTTGGCAGTCCTAAAAAACATAATCCAGGCACCAATTAATGTTTCTTCTATAATGTATTAAGCATAACCATTTAAAGGAGAAAGAGTTTCTGTACCACAGTTATTTTCTAGTGCTGCTGAAGGTTTCAGGTAGCTCAGCAGTTTCTACAATTACAAGGTGTAAAAAAGCCCTTAACTGTACTTAGTTTCCTTATTCTTATTTTCCCATTTCTCAAGGCAGCTGTTATTTTTAAATTATTGTTGCTGGAGAAGACAAAAGTTAAAAGATTAATTTAAGAGGGCTGCAGGAAATAGTCGACTAACCACAATTTGACCAACACATGAATCCTTGCGAAGCTTTAACTCTATAAAGGGTCAAATAAGGAAACGCGTCTGCTACCTTACATCAGAACATCCTCTCCCCTCACTGAGTGATGTTTATTCAGTCTTTTCTTATAAGTCCACAGTGCCAAAGACAAAGACACTTTGCTGCTCTGTCATCATAACAGTAGGCAGCAGCAAATCCCCAGATTGTCTAATGGTAGAGGCATGTTTTGCAAAGCTAATTACAGCTTAAGAGTCTGCTGACCCCGTCCTTCCTCCCAATCCCTCCCCCCTCATCTTTGGCATGAATGCTGTCCAAGCATTACTGTCCAGGGTTATTGTATTCCATAAAAGCTAGCAGGCTATGCATTTGGATCTCACTGGGCAAGCCATTATTTGAAATCTCCCCTTTGAAATCCAGGGAGCTTTTGTCTCTGACTGCTAATGATTTTAATTATAGGTGGTGCTGGGCCCTTCTGAGATCTGTGTGCTGGAGAAAAGGATGTTTTTTCTCTCTCTCTCTCTCTTCTCCGACAGGATGGGAGGCTTTCTGAAACAGATGCAGAGATATTGAGCCACCCCTCTGATGTCTCTGTAGGACTATTAAGCTGTAACAACTTAATTTCACAGCGCCACACAAGCAGTGGGCTTTGACGGCACTTAATGAGTGTTGCACTCTTTTCATCCGTGTCAAATTTTATGACAAGCCCTCTATTTTACTCCATGGCTCGCAGTGGTTTCTGAATGTGTAATGATAATTGAGAGGAAAAATAGCACAGTGCCCAGCTGTGTACCAAATCATTCTGTCAAGAACTGAAATTATGAGTGTATGCATATGCCTGCATGTGTGCACAGGACTGGTGATGAAAATAATTACCAGATGAAAGTTAAAGCTGGACTTTTTCTGCCACTCAAAGAAAATTCTGTTTTTTTCTCCAACAGGGGTGTTGTTATCTTAGTTTCTGCCATCCTCCATTGGTTATGGCAATATTTATAGATCTAAAAACACATAGAAGTGAACATTTGCTCGCTTACTTTTACAACACTTTAATCTGGTATAGGTGGCTTTGGTCTTATCTTTATGAGGTGTATGCACATATATTTTGATGAAGGCAGCTTAGACTGAGTATGAAATAAACCAGCAGTAAGTGAGACAGCATGCATTTCTCTTTTATTCAAGTACTGCTGCCCTTAAACACAGACAGATCTATACAGCTGCCACAAGGCCATATACTATACACATTAAAACAGTTGTACAATCTATCTGAGGGAATTGGTTGCTCTGCTAAAGTTACAACCATGTATGAACTGAGAGATAGCGCTACCCCAATAACAAAAAAAAATCTCAATACAGTGGCCTCAGTTTACCATTTTGTTAGCTCATGCCAATGCATTTTACCAAACAAACCACCATTACAACACCACTGGAGTAGTATTCTCAGACAAACAGACATTGCACCATTACATTAAATCCCGTAATGAAACCACGTGTTATTGAACCAATTTCTGAATGCAAATGGTGAAAATGTAGGCACACAACTTTAACACAGATTAAGGCCTTAATTAATAATGACTTGTGAACCAAAACGTACTCAGAGTAGAAGGTAAGCTTGAGGGAGCCCTTGAAAAAAAACAACACAAAAACAGGGCTTAGTATGTCTCACAAACAGCCATGAAGAAAATTCTAAATAACTATGAGTAAGAGGATACTGCTCTTTCTTTTTTTTTTAACATGCCTCCATGCTTGTGATCAAGTGTGGCACACATGTCCACTTGGACTTCGCAATGAACTGATTAGTTTTTGGTGGTCAAAGGTCAATGATCAAGGTCACTATGACCTTGTCTGTCTCATTCTTGTGTGCAGGATAACTCATAATCACTTTGAGGATTTTTTTTGTTTTGTTTTGTTTTTTTTCAAATTTGGCACAAACGTCCACCTGGACTCAATGATGAACTGATTAGATTTTGTTGTTGTAAGATCAAGGTCACACTGATGCTGAAGTGAATTGTTTTGTTTTGTTTTGTTTTGTTTTGTTTTTTTGTTTTTCTTTTTTGCCGAGAAAACATCAGTATAAGGCAAGGAAATGGTAACTCTGGCCATGGCTTTGAGATTTTTTTGTGTTTTTGATTTGTCACTATGGCTATCGTCACACAACAAGTCTTAATGCTCAGTGAGGTTTTATTGCTCTGATCAGATTTTTTTGTTTAGCTGTTCACATTGTTTTATAAATGTGGCCAATATCAGATTATAGTGTGAACTGGTCACAAACCTGAACTGATCAGCATGCACAAAAGAACAATAACAGAGATGTCACACAGCACCACAAAACCAGGCAGTTGTTAAATACATTGTCAGTTAAAAAAAATCATCCAACCACTAATTTTAAAAATAAGTCATTACCTAAACCTTTATTTTCTAATATGTAATTTAGATAACAAAAGCTGTGTTTCTACCAAAAAAGTTTATTTTTGTGCATATAATCTTACCATACCAAAGGGGAGCGATGGCTAAACCTATGACAATAAAAACCAGTTTGTAAAAATAACAGACGGTTTTTATAATTCATGCTCTATCGTTGGGTTTTGTTTTTGTCATGGAGTAGCTTTGGAAGAGTGAAGGCAGAATGTTTGCCTGAGCGCCAGCTAACCACAGGACCATGATAACATTCATCTAACAGTGAAAACAGCAAGAAGTTGCCGTGTGGTGTTAACATCTATACGACTTTCGTGGGCATGTTTGTGTGCTTACTTGGGCTCTTTGAGCATGTGCTGTCTTTTCTCCAGAATAAATGTCACAATTCTTCTGTGCTTTCACACTAACACTTACAGCCTGTTCTTTATTCTCTGGCTCCGCAGCTACAGAGAATCACAGGAACATTTCTACCACTGTTGACTCTCCTTTCACACTAACCTTTCTTTTACCTTATTCTCTGCTGTCTGAGTGGTCATATCTGAGCTTTTCCTCTCTTATTTTCTGATCATAACCTTTGCCATCTTGTCTATCCTTTGCTTCCTCTGACTTGTTTTCCTGTGTCTGACTCCTCACCAGTCCGGGGGGTTCAGACACAGACTCTGAGGTGGAGGATCGTGTGGATGGGGTGAAGTCCTGGTTGTCTAAAAGCAAAGGTTCCACCAAGAACCTCTCAGATGACGGCAGCCTCAAGAGTTCCAGGTCAGTACAAAGGCAGCTGCTGTTACTATCACTACAGCTGCAGTTAGTAAGCAGTCTACCTCTACATTTGACTGCTTTTGGACTCTGTCTGGGTGAAATGGTTTACATGATTTGACCCAGAGGAAATAAAGCAATCAGAGTAGAGTACTTGGCTAAAATAAGGGGGCGGCTATTACTTAAATGTGTTTTCAAGCTGCTTTGTCTTTATTGTCATCCGCTTGGTGAAGAGGGGACTTTTTTTCCCTAAAAACAAACCACCTCTGTAGTAGATTTATCGACATGCCCAATGGCCAGCTGGCATAGTCTACCTGAGCCGCTCGCTGAGATTAATGAATGTGTCTGCCAGCTGACAGCTTCGATTGCCCCAGATTTGTCTCCTTAACAGAAGATTTAACTTCCCTCCCTCAGCTGAGCCACTCCCAACTTTACAAACTTTTGTAGTTTTCAAATCTTTCTTAGCAGCATGTCCACACAGACAAACACTGACTGATTCACTGAGTTGGCCAACACTGCCTTGTAGCAGTAGTTTTCAAGTTCAAGTGACTTTAATTGCCATTAGCACAGGTCCATGACTACGAGTACGTTTGAGTTCTTGCCCAGTTCTCTAAGTTTGCCATCAAAAGAAGTGTTCAGTAAATGGGAATAAAAAAAGAAGTTTATGAAGTTTAACATGTTGTTAACACTTGATATGGTAATATTTACCCACATTATCTTATTTATGTGTTCACAATGTTCACAAGGATTCATTGATATTAAATTTAAGGTACCTTGATTCAACATTATACTATACAACACTATAAATATGAATTTTAGAGTCACGTATTCCAATAAAAAATACTGGGTAATTTACCATCAGAATGCAAAGTTCAGGGTTCCTGCGAGTATTTAAAAAAGTCTTAAAGGCACTGAATTCATTTATTTAAAAATAAGGCCTTAATTAATTTTAAACTGACTTAAGTCAATCCTTCAGAAGTCTTAAAAAAATGCTCAGACAAAAAATGGCCATTTAACCAAGGTTTCACAGCATGGCTAAAGTTGACACAAGGTGATATGTACGAGGCTCTGTGTATTTTATGTTAAAAGTTTTCAAACTTGGCACAATTGGAATCAAGACACGTGAATCCCACGTGCAGAGTAAGAAACACAAAATTGCTGTGAAATCTCAAACGGCAGGTATTTTTCCCGTTCTGTTCTACACATGTCTCCGCTTTGAGACAGAAAAAACAGTTTGATGTTACAATAAACATTTAGGCAACATTGTCCCTATGTAGTTGATGTCATGTTTGTTTTTCATTTAATTTTTTAGTGTAAAGTTTGTCTTAAATTTCATGGCAAGTGACAATAAAAAAGTCTATTAAAGTCTTAAATCAACCTTGCCTTGAGCTGTATGAACCCCGAAACATTTTGCTAGCACTACTTGTGTTTCCATAACCCTTACCCCTATCAGTCAGGCGTACCCAATAGAAACAAAGATGCACATACTTTTTCTTCACTATAGGTTTTTTCAATCCTTATTTTTCTTTAGTGAAGAATTTGTCTTTTTCTTAAGTTGTAGCTTTTTTAGCAGTACAAAGCTTTCTCTTCTGTTGTGTCAGGTGCAATTTTTTGGGCTCAATAACATTTCAGGAATCTGAATCAAGTAACAAATCTACATGCCAAATTGGAATCCTTCATCAAATGTATTTACATTAAGGTTTCAACAACTTAAAGAAACGGGAACTGCGCATTGGTTCGACAGCCCATTGGTTCGACATCCCATTGTTCCGACCATATTAAACTCATTGTTCCGAAGTCCGTTCCGAAATCATCATGATGCCCTGTGGTTAAGGTCTGGTTAGGTTTAGGCACAAAAACCTCTTGGTTAGGGTCAGGAAAAGATCATGGTGTGGGTTAAAATGAAAAAGAAAGTGACAAACTCATAAGCCGTGAGCCTGCTCCACCTCAATCCGGTCGCGGCGCACCATACGCCCGCCGCGAGCCGTTCAGCACCGCGGACAGTCGGACTAATGGGATGTCGAACCAATGGGCTGTCGAACCAATGACATGGACCCAAAGAAACAATAGTCAAACTCAAAATTATCTCAAACATTAAGTTTAAGTCGTGACAATTCAAGTTTTTACCAGATGTATTGCATATTGTATCTGCTAAATGGCTATATGAATGTTTTGTTGGCATAATGCCACATTAACCAGAACATTTAATTTGCCTTAAAGTGGGTTGTAGGGGAATGAAGTTATGATTTTTCCCATTCTTATCATTACTGTGGCCTTCAGTTGTCCCCAGTTGCACTTTCTTTAATCTCTGCTTTTCATTGCTCTACTCTCATTTTGTTAAATTTCAGCTTTTACATTTTTCATGACATTTCTTTTTTATTCATTAAGTTTCATTTGTTTCTTATTCTCTTCCTTCACTCACCTCCACTTGACCCAATGTCTCTTCTCTGTCATTTTCTCTCCCACTGTCTTCATTCCTTCATCCTTTCCACTGTTGCTTTTTTCTAGATTTGCCACAAATGTAGACGCAAAGGAAGGGAAAGAGTGGAAAGAGGGTAAGGAATCGAAAGAGGTTAACAAAGAGGGCAAAGGGGTAGAGCCCGGCAGGCCAATATCAGTGCTGAGCTCGCTCAGCTACAGAAAACGCTCCAACGTTGATTCCATCGGTGGGAAAGGAGATGCCCTCTTCAGTGCCCTCAAAGAGAATGCAGAATCAGAAAACACATCCTTCCATAAGGCCAAACCCAAAAACTCAGATCTCCAGGATGACACCTACTCAGTCAGCTCCAGGAGGAAGTCCCAGGCAGGGGATGACGTGAATGGCAGAGAATCAGTCATCTCCCAGTCCTATTCAGAGGCCAACAGCCGAGCCAGGAAAGGCATGGACAGCCGCTGGGGTGACTTTGACAAAGAATCAGTCATTTCATATGCTGCACCAAGTCGGGCCTCCACACGTCTCAGGTTAAGCCCAGAGAATGATGCCAAGTCCACCATCAGCTTAGGTCTGTCAAGCCCACTTGGACGCCGCCGAAGCACCTCACGCTTAGATGAGGGCAGAGGTGGGCGGCCATTGTATGGCAGCAGTCCCAGTAGCCCTTGCTTTAGCAGACGATCTGGGGGTCGCAGTCCTGGAGTTCTTAGCCGAGCTGATTCCCATATGTCGCTGGCACGCAGCTGCCGCTTGAGCGAGTTTGACGTTGATATTGATGATAGTCGAAGTGTGGCCTTCACCGAGAGGTCGGCTTACAGTCCTCACTCGTCCACTGGCCGCAGTGTCTCCATGCCACCACCACAAGCAAGATCATCAACTACTGATAATGACCCAATTGATAACTTGGATATCAAACCAGTCAGTCATCGCAACTACCTCGACCCTGACCTGGAGAAAGCCATCAATGAGGTACTGAGTTTCAAGCCTATCAAATTCAAGCGCAGGAGCCTGGAAGACTCAGAGGGTGAAGAAGAAACATCCAAAAACAATAAAGATGACAGCAAAAGTAATGGCAATGGTACTCGCCCTGCCAGCAGTCTTAGACGCTCTGCATCCGCCATGGACTGCATGAGACCATCCCGCAGCGGCAGCAGCAGCAGCAGTCGCCATCGCAGCAAAGGCAAGGGCAAGAAAAAGAAGAGAAGCCATAGTTCAGAGTCAGACAGCTCAGGAGACAACCATCATCACACGAGTAGCTCCAAGAGGAGATCCAAGAAGTCCAAGAAAAAGTCTAAGAAGAGGGACGAATCTTCATCTTCTTCCTCATCTTCTTCAGATTCGGAGTCGGACTCTGGGTCAGAGTCAAGCTCTGGTGCTTCAACCATTTCCTACCGAAGCTCCAGCAGTGTGAAGAAGGCCCCAGGTCGAAAGGTGTCCAGCCCAGAAGAGGAAGGAGAAGCTAGGCCCCAGAGTGAGAGCCAGCCCCTTAACAAAAAGGAAGATAAGAAGAGGAAGAAGAAGGTGGACAGCCTGATGATGAAGTACCTGTACCGGCCAGACAGTGACTAAGGCAGGCAGTAGGTGGTTGCCTGAAATGGACTTACCTTGAAGAGTGTTTTGAAGCATGATTTGACCTAACCAATCAAAGACCTTTTCACTGTTATCAATCAGTGCATTGAATATTCCCTGTTCAGTCTAACTGGGATTATACGCTTGCAGTTTAGAGGTCTAATTTTTGGGTTGCGTTTTTGATTTTGTGTCTTGGGCATGCTAACAATTTTTGATGTTTACTAGTACACCTTCCCAGTTACAAGCCAAACAGTAGTGACCAGAAACCTCTGTGGCTATCCTTTCACTAGTTTGGTAAAACTCTCATAGAAGGCTCTTTGGGAGCTGGTGGTTGTGATTTTTTTTGTTTCACATCAGGAAGTGTAGTTGGTGAGATGCTGCACTCAGTGTGAATATTAACTCAGCCTTTAATCACCGCTGAGATGTCACTTTGATTTATAGGCCCGGAAAGGTAAAAATAACAGGAGTCAAATAAGAGAGGCCATAATACATTTCTCCTTCCAGCCCCGTAAGTGAAGGTATGAATAGACCCCAAGTATTGATTTACACCAACGAACAAATTTATTTGAGATTCACAGTTGACAGTAATTAACCCCATGTTTGTAATATTTATCATTATGGTTATTAGAGATGGCGTAAACAAGACATGAATCATGCTTAGATATTAGTAATTTGTTTCATTTTCAGTGTGTTTCTTATTCAGTATAGCTGACTGACTTGACAACTGTAACAGTTTGAGAGGACAGAATCACATCTGTCACAATGCTCTGTATTTGGTATTTGAATGGAAACCGTTTTGCATGCTAACGTAGTTCCAAATCGCATGAGTTTTTCAGTTGCTAAAGCACAGGCTAACCCCACCACATGGCTGAATGTACAGCAACTTTATGTTGGTTATAAGAGCTCAACCTACTGTAACACAAGAAAAATAAACGTCATTACCACTTTGACAGCATATCTGTCAAATTTCGAAAAATGAAAATATAGCAAACACAAGCAAATTGAAAAAACATTTACAATTAGTCAAACATCAGCAAATACAGAATTACTCAATAAGTACACAATCAAAGGGATTTACAACACAACCGAAATAACTTAGACCCCATTTCCACCAAATTAGCTCTGGTTCTTGAAATTGTTCCATATGAGATTCTTGGAACCTTGGTGCTATCTAGTGCACATTTCCGCCAGTTTTTTTGCAGAACAGTTGTAATCAAGTATGTGTAATCAACAGAAGGCATTGTGCAATGCACAACAGAAGTTAACAGTAACTGTAAAATTGCAGCTTCAATTGATTACCAGCAAACTTTTGCTCTGTTATTACAGGTATTTGTTTTTACCTAAAAACAAGAATTGACCAATTACTACTGTGTCACTTCTCCATATTTGCCTTCTCCATTCTCTCTTTCCAACCTGTAGAATATGACACGCCCACTGATGTCATTAAGGTTCACACTTCAGGTCAAGAAAAACTTGTTATTTTTTGGTTCCAGTTGAGAACCACCTTTTTGGGTTCTGAAAGGGAAGTCTGGTATTTTGCACTTTGAGTGCCTTTGCCAGGTTGTTTATGATGAAATATGTGTGTATCTGTCCTAAAACCACCCTAGACATTCATTTTCAAAGCCATGAAACTCACCGAGTGGTCAGTGGTGTTCGTTGATGTTCTGACATAAAAATCATAGCAAACTATGGTAGCAAACTGTAACAGAATCAGTTCCATGTTTTGTGGAAATGGGGATAATATGTCACTAAAAATAGATATGTAGTTCCATTGTTGTGTACAACTTACAGCATTTCTGTATTTGGGTGTGTTTTATATATTTGCAGTATATTGCTGTGTTAGCCCTGATACTGGACCACAGTGTTTTACTGTCTTGAATGGTCGTCTCATAATATCCTTGGGGGTTTTCGGTCAAACTTAAGTGTTTCTTTTGTTACATCTGCCTTCCATCCTTTATTCCTCCATCTTGTTGGGTTGCCTACCAATAAGTAAGTTTGTATTTTGAATATTTTATGAAACCCCTTTTAGCCACATTTTTTTCCAAAGGCAAGGTATTTGTTGTCAATTATAGAAATCGTCATCATTGAGTGATGATGGCAATTTCTACATTTGCTTGAGCTTTATTTACGTTGCAGTGCATTGAGCTATCCCAAACAACATATTGTTTTCTGCTGACTTTTTCCATAATAACATCAGCTTCTATTTGTTCTTTCCTGCTCCAGCCCCACTGGCCGAAGACACTACTACTTCGATAGATCTGATGAAGAGGAGGAGGAAGAAGAAAAAGAAGAAGGCGGTGCAACCCAAGGCTCTTACTACTCTCGATACAGATATAGCAGCCACATGAAAGATGACAATGGCGAGGACAGGTCCTATGAGACCACATCATAGTCCTCGCTGTCAGCATCCACTCTCTGAAATGCACCCTCATAACACTGTGACAGTTTGTCTTGCATGCAAAGTTGACCACAACTGTGGTTACTTGGTCACAACCACTCACATCCCTGCAGGAAAATATGGTCCCAACACTCAGTCAGAGCTTCCTATGGCAGATCCTCACCGGATCTGGTCATGGTTTGACAAACTACACAGTCTTTTTGACTCATCAGTCTAACCTCAGTTCATACACAGCAGCTCGTTATGAACAACTCCACTATAGTGGTTGCATGCAAGCAGCAGTTGCTTGGCTTGAGCAGCCTCCCTGTATGGTTGTAACTGAGCCAAAGAATTTGAGGTTGCAATGATAACAGATTCTTTCTGTCTCTCTCTTTGTCCCTCTTACTCTTCCTCTCTTCTCTACATATAGTACACCACAATAATATGTATTGCCATAGTACAATGTATTGCCAAAAAGCCTTTGTTTGTGTGCGCACTGTTTTACTTGTTGCCAGTTGATGCTGAGTCCTGGGATAAGTCCCAGCCTTATTTTTCTCTCCCCCTTCTCGCTCTTCTTTCCATTTCGGGACTAGTGCCATTTGATTTAAGTAGGCTCCTCTGCAGCTGGCTTCTCTGCAGCTGTGGCATTTCATGAACTGATGCGCCGTACACTGAGGACGCTTTCATCCTCATCTGCTCCCTTTTTGTTTGCCTGAAAAGTTTTTCTGCCTCTTGCTGGCAAATGATCTCTTCCTTACAGGAGATGATGATTTCATCACTAACTGCTCCACCATAGCCGCAAAGCATTTTTCTCCATTTGTATTGTTTGTTTTTGATGTTTGAAAGGTTTGTTTCGCAGAGAGCCACTGTCAAGCAAATTAATTTCCATAAGGTTTGAGTTTACCTCTGCAAAATGCCTTGTATTACTTATAATTCAACTTGATTTGATTGAGTACTTGCCGGAATTCTTTAGTGATGAAGAGAGTTTGGCTTTGTCTTTGTGCTAATTGTTAACATGTGGTTTGTGTTTTGTTTCACATTTGATGTGCTTTCCTTTTCCAGAGGGAATGTACTTGACTTTGGGCACCAGTCATTTGTATGGTATCCTCAACCAGCATGTTCAAGGATAAAAATGGTGTTAATCTGTATTTTTCTTATTTTCAACTAATCACATGGAAGGACCATGGCGGGAGTTTTCTTGACCTTTGGGAATAGTATGTATAACAAAATATTCTAAGCTCAAGGGTCCATTCAGCAAGTTTTCTTGAGCTTTCAACCACATCTCTCTGTCTTCTTGAGCATTTGGAGCTGACTTAGGTGTCATCACAACTCTTAGCCCTTAGCCAGTGATACTGAACTTATACATGTCCTAAGGGATGCACAAAAATATTGGTGCATCATCGGTATCAGCCAGTATCGGCTTTGAAATGTACTATTAGAAGTGGCCAACATGTTATCTTATTTTGCACAGTGAATGAATATTACATGCACAGAAAAGCATTCTATTTCATGTCTCCATCTGCTGGTGGGCCATCATGATAAGAGTATGTATGCATAATATGATAATTCCACCACATAAGAGACCTTATGATCACTAAAATTAGGTGGGGAAAAATGTGAATATAATGATATCCGTATCGGTTATTGGCCAAATGAGATATCATATATTGGCATATTGGATGTCGGCAAAAAATCCAATATCATGTGTCCCTACGTGTCCTGTTGCCCAACTTACAGATTGGGTAACAGGACGTGCAATTGGTCAAGGTGACCGTGCGAGGCACGTCTGGTTGCTCTTATACACTGAGAAGCTATCATTCTAACTGATCAATACAGATTAAATATTAGATTTTTCCCCATGTCTCACACATTTGGAATCAAAAGGGACAGACCTACGGTATCAGTCATTAGTCTGCTCTCCCTTCAAAGGTCACCACTCTCAGGAGGATTTGCCATTGGTCATTAAGTGTCAGAATTCACCAAAGTTGAATCCCTCTGGCAGATGAGCTGATCACAGTGATCTCTTCTTGAATTCATGTCTTTTCATTGGTTTTGATGATAATAAGAAAAATGCAAAATACCACTAGCCTTCTTTAAAGCCTCATTGTGTACTTTAACTGTAATTTAATGAACTGGACACACTACAGCCTGTGTAACCAATACTGTGAAATCATCTTCAGTGTCTTTGAGGCCTGTTTATTGGTCAGGTTTTCACTTTTTTTTAACCCAACGATGCCTCTAAACAACAAAAAAATAGGAGCTTGCATTTTAATGATTGCTTAAATGTTATGTCACATGCTTTGGTCTCACATCTGTCTGCTATTTACTAAGTAGTGAAAGCCATTTAAAGTCCAGAAGAGCTTGAAGATGGGTGTTATTCTACTATACATGCTTTTTGTAGAGTCGTGTCTTCATTTTTATTCTCTATGCAGTCAACACAAGTGTGGAAATATGTTTTTTTGACCTTATTGACCCTGATGGAAAAAAAAAAGAAAGAAAAAAAGCAGGCATAATATTGCTGACTGCACACAGTATTTATATATAAATATGTGTATGATCGATGCTAGCTTTGAAAATAGTTCATGTTTATTTTCAATATTGAACAAATTGACCACTTGTTATAAATTTTGCATTACAGTTTAATATATTGTAAATAAATGATGGTGATTGTTTTAGAATGCATTGAAGGTTGGATTTTTCTGAGTTGAAGTGTTTTGCTGCTCAGTGTCTTCTGGGGGGTATTCCAGGTAGGAGGTTCAACAAACTCTGAGTCTAACTCTGAGCTCTGAGTTGACTTACCTGAGATTCAATCAACTCTGAGTAGGTACACCTTGAGTTAAGCATGTGCACAACCACAATAAAAAGCCATCATCAATGGAGCCCCAATACCTTGATTCACCATGGCAACTGGAGAGAAAAAGCGATCAACTTATTTTACACCTGTGGAATTGGAGGTGCTCATGAATGCCTTCAGTGAATATGAGCATATATATCATAAAAAAAAGTAACACAGCTAAAGCTGCCAAGGAGAGAGGTGGCATGGGTGAAAATTGCTGCCTGAGTCAACGCGTAAGTTTGAATGCACTAGTCCATTAATTTAACATGTAACCACACTTAATTAAAATCGTAGCATACAGGTGGAAAAGTGGTGGAGTGGTTTTGAATAAAATCTGATTTTCATGTAGGTGCAATCTCACAGGGGAAAAATGCACTTGGAAGCAGCTTAAAATGAAAAATAAAAACATCATTCAAACAGGTAGGCTATAAGGCATATTTTACTTGGCCATGATTGTACCTTTCTTTAGTTTTATTCATATTTGATTTATTAAACAAAGTAGCTTAAATAACCTATCATTCAATGGCTATTTCATTATGTACGGTAGGCCACCAGTAATTTAACCCCCCCTCCCAAAAAAAAAAAAATACTGTTTCAATTGTCATGTCCTCTTGCCTAATATCCTGCTTAGTAACATGTGAGTTCTACTCAGCCAACAGAAAGAAGGCAGAAGCTCGCAAAACATCACCAGTATCATAGCCTATAAAAAGCTACTGTTCGCAAAAAAAAAAACGTAGCGCGATGCACAACATTTGCTCTGATGAGAGCGCACGTCCGCGGTGTGTCAGATTTGATGTGTGGCCAGAAAATGTAGTTGAAGTAAATGATTGATACTAATGAAAAACGGTACCGGTCAAACAGATATTCATTGGGGAATGACAGCACATCTAAACGTGGTCTGAAGATCCTCTCCCGGCTTAAGGCATTGTGAATTAATTCTGCCTCGATATCAATGGGATTTCCTACATACGGACAACCCATGTCTGTCTGACAGCTTGCTTTAGGTTCGGCAGTAGGGAGGACACGGTGAACTCAGCGTTTCTTACAGAAAACCTGCCAGCAAGGTTAGGTTCACAGAGTCAGTTGCCATTGTGATTGACTCGGAGTTTGACTTAGCCCTCTTTCTGGAACTGAAAACCCAGAGTTTCCCTCATTTCAGGGTTAACATACTCAGAGTTTTCACTAAACCCGCTTTCTGGAATACCCCCGAGGTCATGTCTGTCCATTTACACTTAAATCTGGACTTAGCCTATGACGTAGTTTAGCTCTAAGATTCCCATAGTGCATGCAGATAAAACAAAAAAGGGAAACTGTTTTAATACATCCACTTTGGTGTTTCCATCTGAGAAATGAGAAAGGCTGAGAAACAGCAGCATTGACCCAGTGAATGCCTTAAAGGGACACAAAACCCACTGATTTATTTTTTTTTACTTTGTCTTTTGTCTGTTATTTAGGAAAAATAAGTATTTTGTGCTCAAAAGGGGAGCTATAAGAACTAATGGCTCCCCAGATATTGACACATTTAGCTGCAGGCAGCATTATTTCTGTTGGAGAAAAATAGTTTACACAACGACGAAGATAATTCAAAGTGTCAAAGTGATAAATGCAGGCTTTCATGTCAAAAGCACACATCAAAATCTTGCTTTGACAAATGGACTTGTGTGTGACTCCTGTGGATAGATGAAATTTCAATCAAGTGATTCTGACTGGTTTAAGAGGGTTGGTGGTGACTGCTCATCACATGATGAGGTCTGACAGCTCATGAAGTCATATGATAAATCCTGCATCCTCCAAAAGAAGTTTTCTCTTGAAGACTTGGTGAAGCTTCTGTTGGCTCCCATTTCCTGAGGTTCATTTCTTGAATGTAGGATGAAGCCATGGTAGCATTGTGGCTCTATGAATAACAGTGTTGGTCTGTTGATGGTTCCACAACTCTCAGACTGAAATATCTTAACTATCAGATGGATTGGCACTTAGCTTTTTTAAAAGATGTTCATGGTCCCCTGTGGATTATGAATAATGATTTTAATGATCCCCAGACTTTTCTCTAGCGCCACCATGAGGTTGACGTTTTGTAGTTCTGAGTGAAATAGCACAATTATTGGATGAACTGCCATGAAATGCGTTACTTTGTAATTACCTTTCTGACTTTTCAGGTAGCACTGCTGTCACGTCAAAATTTTATTTGTTCAGCACTCTGATTTATAACAACACCTGCAGAACTAATGATGCTCCCATCAGACTCAGCTTTGTGTTTCAGCCAGTGGTGAATGAAGTACCTGATAACCATATTTGAGTAAAAGTACTGTTATGTCCCCGGTCAAGGGGAACCTAGACATAACATGATGCAACTCCCCCACTCTTTCCACTCCCAAGAAAGGCCAGTTACACAGTATTTTTAAACAACAAAGAAAGCAGTTTATTTTGTCTTCAGAGGTGAGCAGTGCCCAAAACAACAAACCAAAAATATACTAATGGACCCTAAACTTACCTAGCAATAATAATAATAATAATAAAAAAAAAAAGTAAAACAAAAGACAATTTTCCAACCTAAGTTCCTACCGTCCAAAACAAGAGAAAAGAGCTTGGCAATGCCAAACAAAAAGGGCTTCTCACTCCTACTGAAACTGTAGTGCTTTATTTACAGTGTTTATTTAGGCTACAGTGCTCAACAAAATAATACAAGAAAAACCCATTAATCCTAAACAGTAAGATGCTAAACAAAACTCAATTCACCTACTCTAAAATTTATCAAATACATTTTCTAATTTACAAGGTTACTGTTAAGTTGTAAAAAGAAAAAAAAAATCTGAGACATTATCATTCATTTATTTTTCCCTTTCTCCTGGTCAATGTAGTTAAAGAATAAGATAATCCTGTAGAAATAATAATGATACAGTGAAGCAGAGATGACAGCGGGTGTGTGCAGGTGGGCGAGAGAGGGAGAGACAGCGGCCTAGGTGTGAGCGGACAGGTGCGCGTCCTTTTGTCTATGGTCAGTTTGGCGTGCTGCCGCAGTGAGGAACGAGCCGAGGAAAGTTTGGGTGCAACAATGTTCAGATGAGCACAGCGATGCTATCGGTATGTAGACAATCATTATTATTTGTGAATGTATACGATGCGCTAGAGTGGTTTGTGTAGAAGGAGCCCATTCAGGTCTGCCCCGCTCCGTAAGATGTAATTCATTCATTACNGTGTGTGTGTGTGTGTGTGTGTGTGTGTGTGTGTGTGTGTTTTAAATGTTTGTTAATTCACGTTTAGTCGCGTTTCTGTTTGTTAATAGCTTAGCGTTTTAATGATGTTTACAAATATAGTTTATTGCGACATGTTCTAATTTACAACATTAGTGTTGATAAATATATGAATTAATCAATTACTAAAACGAACAAATAAGATAAAAATAGTAATGATTAATTCCTTGGTTAATTCCTTTGATATTAAAACATTGTTTATTCACATTTGCGCTAAAGTTCAGGTTTAATAGAAATTTCAATCTTTAGAGAGTGGAAATTAAAGGACCAGATTAAACTTAATTTGATGTGTTGATTGATTGGTGATACTTAGAGGCCGTTTACACGTTGCCGGCTATTTTCATACACGGACATTTCACCGTCTCCGTTTTCAAAAAGATCTTCGTTTACATTTGCCCGTGTATATATACACAAGAGCATGCCAAACCTGTAGGTGGCAGTGTAACGAGAAGCTCAAGCCTTCCATGTATCCATTGTCACCATAGCAACATAGGTCGCACTTTTGACACAGGCGCAAGTTCCGGCGCATACTGTGATGTCGGCTGCCTATAATTAAGCACTCGAGCTCCTGATGTTGTACTGTGATATGGTCACGGCTGTGATTCGGTCATAGGCACAGGCCGCAGGCTCAAAAAAATCAAGGGAACACTTACATCACACATCAGATCTTGATGAAGGAATTATTCAAGTTAAAAATCTTTACTGATGTACACTGTATAATTTGTTGAGAATAAAATGACGTATCAACAGCCAGTGGAAACCAAAATCATCAACCCATTGAGGGCTGGATTTAAAATCACACCAAAAATCAAAGTAAAAAATTGAAATCACAGGCTGATCTAACTTGCGTGAATTTTATCACAGCAACTCATAATGTGACTCAGTAGTGTGGCCCCCGCATGCCTGTCCGCACTCCCAACAACGTCTGGGCCATGGCCATAGCCAGCTATGAGGTCACTGAGGTCCGAACCTCGGTAAAAATTTCAAAGAAAAAAAAAATAGAAGAAGCCCCAAACAGCATGGCAAACATATTAACACACCGGACAGCTTTTATTTTGAAACGACACGCAGGAAGTTATCTGATGTATCGGTGGAACACGGAAAACTTGAATTCAGTTGACAGGAAGATGATACTGCTAGCTGACAGACGAGCTGAGTGAATGACAGTTTTTTTTATTATTATTTTAGCAATGACCAAGCAGCCCACTGTAAATTTAAGTTCAAGAAAAAGTTAAGTTCTTGCTCAGTAACGTTAATGTTAGAAGCTTTAGCTGTGGCACAATGGGTTGAAAGCAATGTTAGAAGCTTTAGCTGTGGCACAATGGGTTGAAAGCTACTGGCTAATCATGCGTGATGTGAGCTCATTAAGTCAGTGCCATGCTCTCGAATGTAACGTTATTTAACGTTATGCAGGTGGCTGTTTCATGACCCAATAAAGTTACAAGAGGTTAGGTGGTGTAGAAACTGTATATATATATATATAGAGAGAGAGAGAGAGATTTTTATATATATATTTTTATATTTATATATATATAGATTTATATATAGTATATATAGATATAGATATATAGATATAGATATCTACATATATAGATATCTATATCTATATAGATATATAGATATAGATATAGATATATATACTGTAGATATATATATATATATATATATATATATATGAGACAAAAAATATTGAACTTATGATATTCTAAATTATGGTGATGCACCTGCATGTTGTACACTAGATTTGATTGAAGTGGGTATTCGATATATAATGCACTGGACAATAAGAGCATCCCTCTATCTATCTGAACACTATTCAGTGGCTTGAAGCCTTAAACCACATCAAATAATGTTGTTACATTATG
>NC_065507.1:40942637-40945438 GCF_006386435.1 Epinephelus moara | reverse complement strand
TCACATCCATCTGCTCCATGATGTCATCATGGAGGAGTGGGAGAGGATTCCTGAAGCAACCTGTGAGCTCTGGTGAATTCCATACACTGACTACTTTAAGTTATATCAAAGTGTCATTTCTATAGTGTTGTCCCATGAAAAGATATAATGAAATATTTGCAAAAATGGGAGGGGTGTACTCACTTATGTTGCCAGCTGTATAGATGTTGATGGCTGTGTTTTGAGTAATTTTCAGAGGAAGGTAAATCTATACTACTATACAAGCTGTACACTGACTACTTTAAGTTATATCAAAGTGTCATTTCTATAGTGTTGTCCCATGAAAGGATATAATGAAATATTTGCAAAAATGGGAGGGGTGTACTCACTTATGCGAGATACTGTATCTATGTTAAATTGCATCGCCCCTATCAAATGAAATGAAATCAAATGCCTCCCCAGACCATCACCGACCCACCACCAAACGGTCATGCTGGATGATGTTACAGGCAGCATAACGTGCACTACGGCGTCTCCACACTCTTTCACGCCTGTCACATGTGCTCAGTATGAACCTGCTCTCTTCTGTGTAAAGCAGAGGTCTGTGTTTTCGGGAAGCACAGCAGGCTCTTCATCATGTAACTGTTGTCTTTTTTAGATTTTGGTTTTAAAAAAAGTGGCCAGATGTTTTCAGGGATTATCACTGGAGGCTGCCTCTTGTACTGGGTTTTTCTCTGTCATCATCTCATCATAGTCAAAAGTAAGGTGGTATTTAATTTTCTTCCATGCAGCTGGCAACTGTGCATCTGCAGTAGAGGTGCTCCTCACACATTCTCCCCCCGCCACACTCAATCCTCACATTTAGGACAGAGTTGTAAGGAAGGTATAAATGGCAATGTATCAAAAATAAAAAGTAGATAACTGGCCCCAAAATATATTAAAGTAAAGAGTAATAGTAGTAGTAGTTTAAAAAGTACTTTTTTGTTTTTCAGAGTCTTGCTTTCTACAGTACTTGCCATGGCAATTACATAATGAATAAGGCTAGACAAAACTGTGTTTATGGCAAATAAACTATGGTTAAGGAATGATTAGGCAACTAAATTGCTTAGTTAACATGAAGAAAAGATTGTGCTTACAGCTAATAAAGAGGCAAACATTCTATGCAGGTCTATGAAATGTGAACGTCCATCTTCTGTATGAAAGTCTAAAGTGCTACACACCCATTCACAATGCTGACCTTCACATTCTTAAAGGACTAGTGTGCAGGATTTAGGGGATATATTGGCAGAAATAGAGTATAAAATGATAAGCATGTTTTCTGCAGTGTATAATCACCTGAAAATAAGAATTTTTGTGTTTTTATTACCTTAGAATGATGCGTTTATATCTACATGGGGAGCAGTTCCTCATCTATGGAGATAATCTTGTTACACGGCATGTTTCTACGGTAGTCCAGAATGAACAAACCAAACACTGGTTTAGATAGGGGCCATTTATATTTTTGCGTCAGCCATCGTATTTAGCAGCCCCTCTGCGACGAGAATGTCAGAAAAGATTTTTTATGTGAAATTGCTTTATTCATTGATTTTATCAGTTTAAATCACCTGGGATCTCATTTATAAACCTTGCATGCACACAAAACGAGGCCTGAAAGAGGCATATGCCACTTCATATGCAAAAGTTGTGATCTATAAAAACAAACTTGATGGGAGAATGTATGCACCTGTAAGAAAACTGACCCCTGTGTATAAACATTTTGGAGACCTAGGAAATAGGTGAAGCAGGTGGTGAGGTGGTGAATTGAAGCCAGATTGCAGAAGAGGAATTATTATACCTATAATGATATCTCTTATACATTAAATTTTGCTTCATATTACAATGTTAGATACACTTTATCATTAACATTCCAGCTGTTTTATTTGTGCTTGTGAGCCATAACTTTTCCATAAGCACCTTTTAGTTGAATAAATGATAAGCCAACACAAATCTCATATCGAATTCCATTCATTATTTCATCAGCGCTGTCTCACCATCACATCCCCAACCTCCGCAGCGCAGAGGAGAAGGCTGGACTGTGTGCTGCTGACAATCGTGGTCAGCTGTGGAGCACACTGCAGCTGGTGAAATGCGCACATCAAAGCATTCAGTAATTGCAAAAAATGTTCAATTACCACTACTAATACTGTAAATAGGCTATATATATATATATGTATATATCACCAAGTGCGACAGTTGTTTTCAAACCGTTTTTTTTGTCTAAGATCACTGCAGTGAACACGACTGTGCATGCACAGAACACACTGGAGACATCGCTGTGACTACACACACTCTGCCTTCTCCAGTCACCTTACGTACATCTTCACCACCTGCAGATATGTTCTGTGTAAATTAGCAAAGTCTGGAATTCAAGCCATTTCTTGGTCATACTGCAGGCCAAGATCGCCATAACAAAACTGAAATAAATAAACTATGTCCACCCTTCCATCTTCAAATGATTACCCACGGTGGGGGACACCACTGATTATCGCGATCACTTTGGCACAGTGTAAAGCAATCAGTGTGAGTGCTGTTAGCATATAAATACTCTGGCGACACGCGGCTGTTATGGGGTGCCGTTTGTAAAGTGGCTCACGCTGAAAATAACATCAACATTTTGCCACATTTAGCTTCAAACAATGTTTAAAAAAGTGATGTGAATTTTTTAATGTCACCTTTTACCACATTTACAGCAATATTTGTTAACTTAGAAATATATTAAATAGTTAAATCTAAATATTAAATGTGGCACCTAAATGTTAAATGTTAAATCTAAATATTAAATC
>NC_065507.1:40914000-40941610 GCF_006386435.1 Epinephelus moara | reverse complement strand
ATAGGTTTTAGTTTTGATGCATTTTATGTCTCTGTTTTAGATCATTCTTACCTAGCTACTAACTCAATTTTATGAGCTAAATAGCTTTTTGTTGGGTGGGAGGGTTGGGTTTTCTCTTTTCTTTCTGTTTTCTGTTTGGATCTTTGTTGTTTTTAACCTCTGTGAGGCACTTTGTGTTGCTGTTGTATGAAAAGTGCCATATAAATAAAGTTGATTTGATTTGATTTGATTTAATATTTAGATTTAACTATTTAATATATTTCTAAGTTAACAAATATTGCTGTAAATGTGGTAAAAGGTGACGTTAAAAAATTTACAATACTTTTTTAAATATTGTTTGAAGCTAAATGTGGCAAAATGTTGATGTTATTTTCAGCGTGAGACACTTTACAAACGGCACCCCATAGGCTGTTGCCATGATTCACCCTAAAGACCCAGTCATCAGCACGATCCTGGCTAGGCATTGACATTCATAAGGTACTTTGCATTGACCATTTATGGTTGAATGTGGGCGGGTAGAGTGGAGGATATGAGGCTGATCCACCTGCAGGTTGATTTAGGATTTATAAAAGGAAATCGTGCACTGGCAGGCATACAAACGGTTTTATAAATCTGAATATTTTTTGGCGCACACCATTTTTTGCTTTTGTTCACCCATACACTTTTAGTAGAGATCCTATGCACTGTTTTATAAATGAGACTCCAGGTCCATTTATTTTGGAGAGGAAGAGACCTCTGTGGATAATTTGGCTCACAGTAAAAACCTCCTGAATAGTGAACACTGAGGGAATTCTAACCAGGAGAGGTTTCAGCTGGTTACAATCTGCAGTCCTCACCAATAGATGCCACTAAATCCCCCTAAATCTTACACGCTGGACCTTCAATTTCTGCCTCTACATATAGGACACGCTACTTCCTGCTCAAGTGAACATTAGCATTGGATGTAAAGTATGAGGTGTAGTATCATTGAAATGGTTGTAACCCTAATCCACATTCAAACAGTGATTATACATGACTTTTTTTTTTAATCAATGAAATCTTGTTCATTGGCTTTAGACTTGCAAAATAACAACTATATATTATAAACTGGATATAATGCTGCTTGGTTTTGCCTATACAGCCTGACGGTTTGCAGCAAAACAAGTGTTGGAAAATGCGACACACACATTTTACACAGGTAAAGTGAAAATCATAAGATATAAGATAATATAACTTCTCTCTCCTCATTACATAACTGAAACCCCTCAGGACCATCTTTTCCCACCAAACCTCCCTGTCCCCTGACTGGGGCACCAGCTGCTTGTGTTGTCTGACATAAGTAGCTGGAGGCAGCACATGTCTATGTATGTAGGCCTGTGGCTGTGACAAGTAACATGATGTGGTAGAATCATGATTTTCTTACTGTGTCGATTTCAAACAATTGGAAACTAGAATTACCACCCCGTGGTTGTATGCTTCCGCACAGCAGTCAAGTTTCTCTTACAGTTTACGTCCATATTTTTAAAAACATGGATGCTTCACACACAGAAGATCTTTACAATCAGCACAGTTTCATGGTGGGCACTCAAGATTAGTGTCAACAATTCAGTATCTGACCAAATGTCTCCCCTTCTGTTCCTGAGATATGACATTTAATAATGGCCAGAAAAGTGTTTTATGCAGAATATTATGATGTCACAGTGAAGTTGACCTTTGACCTTTTGGATATAAAATGTCATCACTCATTATTTTATCCTATTAGACATCTGTGTGAATTTTTGTCTGAGTTATCGCCAAAAACATATTTTGTGAGGTCACAAGTAGGCTTGTCACCATACCAGAATTTCAGTACTGGATACCAATACCAGTGAATTTCCACGATTCTCAATACTCATTCGATACCACGATAAAAATCAAAAACAGAACTCATGTATTTCTAAATTTACTACTTTATTAAAACTGTTTAAAACTTTGAAGTATTTAAGCCCACTGTGCTTCAACAATTTCTCAGATTTCACAGAATTTAAATTGCAGTACCAGCTGCCAAGATGTAATGTGAAAAGAAAGGCTAAAAAAACAAAAACGGCAAACAACTGTTATACATTACAAAAAACAACAACCGCAGTGGCATGTAGCCTTCCAGTATAAAGCAAACAATACTGTGCTTATGAGGGCATTTTACCAAAAAAAACACTGTGGCTCTACTTTGCACATAATCTTACATAACTAAAACCTCTAATAGTTTTTAGTGGATACAGTCAACCTTATATGATGACACAGCATTTCAACTGCAGTATCCAAGAGGGCTTTGAACATTTATGAATAACAATATAAAGAATAGTAATAAGAATAAAAGTGCATTGTTATTATGTGCAGACACCTTGTGGAGATGCCAGGTTCCAACACAGACACAGGTTGCTTGACTGTCATGACATGTCAGCTTCATTAAAAGTATAGCTGCAAATTGAAAGCAACAATAGATGTAAAGAGACAATACATCTGTCTGAGCATTTATACCTCCGACTGCGGCAGCAGCTGAAAATTATACATTTTGATACATACAGGTGGCTATACATATTGCAAAACTCTACGGTCAACAAAAAAACATTTTGTTAATAATAAAAAACAAATGTAATCGCGACAGTGACCGCGACAGCCGTGTATGTGCGTGCGTGTGCGTGCGTGTGTGTGTGTTAGTATGTCAGAGAGGAGGAGTATCAATAAAAAAAAAGTTTCCACTAAATATTTCGGTGTTTATTCTTTTATTCTTAAGGTTTTTTCATTAAAATGCATAATATAGGCAACAATATTATAGACCAAAAGTTAATCTAATTTATTATTGTAGAATGTATTTAGCAAATCACCACTTTCAACTGGAGACACGTCGCAGCAGCAAAAAAAAAAAAAAAAAAAAAAGGCATTATAAAAAGCCGACAAATAGGCCTAGTGTTAATTAATTGACATGAGACACTGAAGAGGTTGTCAGTCCTATTCTATAGTCTGTAATACTTTTTTTTTATTTTATCATAACTTCTCAGAAATTAGGCTACTCAAAAATGCATTCATTGTGTGCTTCTGAGCACACGGGCAGCATAAACAATGAAGTTACATATGATGGTCTGGCAGATCGTTGCGGCGCTTGGAGGCAGTTGACAGTGACAGTTGTGTCAGCAGCCATTTTTCTTCCTACCAATAACCTATGGTTGAGGCAGCTCCAACTCCAACTCCGCTCACATGCTCTGACTCAGGCATCAGAGCCTCTGAGCTACAGCAATAGATGCATTGGCGCTATCCGTGGTGCTTTACACTAGGACCGCCAGGATTACAGCACCCCTCCAAGCGCCGCAGTCCCGCTGGCTGGCGCGGTCACTGTTGAGATTACATTAGTTTTTTATTATTAACAAAATGGTTTTTTATTGACCGTATGAATGGTTTCGTTTTCAAATAAATATTTGGAAACGAAAATGTATGCTTTGGTGTACTTTTACAGAGTTTTGCAATATGTCCTGTATGTATCAAAATGTATAATTTCGGTCGGAGGTATAAATGCTCAGAAGTCTAGTGTGTTTCATTTTTGTAACTTAAAGGCTTCAGAAAACATACAAGACACATTTTTAGGAAAAGTCATAGGAAGAGAAGCTTGTAGGTTTTATCTAAACAGAGTTATTTGCATTATAAAAACCGTCGTGGCGGCTCTAGGACAAGTGCACTTACATTGATCACTTCCATAAAATAAAACGAGAAATTGGATTGAAGATTGAAAAAATTGTTAAAATTAAATTAGGGAACTGATCACAGATGCATTGTGTCTGTGTGTTTTTACATCTATTGTTGCTTTTAATTTGCAGCTATACGTTTAACGAAGCTGACATGTCATGACAGTCAAGCACCCCCCCGGGATTCTGGGATTACGGCAGCCAATCAGCGTTGAGCTGCAAGCAACAGGACCCAGCGAAATACCGCTCCAGATGGGATTTCTCATCTCAAGCGACGAGCGAAAAATTGCTCTGTCGCTGTCGCTCGGAGCCCGAGAGATTTTTCTCCCGGGCAAATATACACTCAATCGCCCGTTTGCATTGACTTTGTATGTAAACTCGTCGCTAGTGATAAAAAAAAAAAACAGGTCCGGCGTGAACACACCTTGAGTGTTTTCATTTGTTTTCCACAGGGAAAGTGGATCTTCCTCAGCACTGATTTCTAACATTCTGTCATATAACTGACACTCATCTTTCTGCTTATCACTTAGGGAGAGAAGGACTCCAGGAGCTGAGGTGGCATCACTGCCTTTTTTTTCTCCTTGAATACTTGAAAGCAGCAGTCTTAAGTCACCCTTTGGCTTTTTTGATGGCCTGTCAAGGGCCTGTCAACAAAGCATAAAATAGTCAACTTAAGGCAAAGCAAACCCCCCACCCCAAAAACAAAACACAAACAGGGTAATGACATTACATAAATGGGATATTAAAATAGCTTAGCATCATATAGTTAACATAAAAGTTACATCTGCATTCTTTATGAATAGATTACCTTTAAATTTCCAGAGTTTCCCCCAGTTCACAGTTCTCCAGGAATGAAAGAAAGGGGTTCCAGGTCTCATGAAATCTGGCTGATTTCTTTTTCACTGTGTATGTTAATTTTTCTAGGACAAGACATGTTGATAGCTCTTTCAGCCAACGGCCAACGGAAGGGCTTTAACATCCTTCCAACAAAGAGAGATCAAGCATCTAGCCTGTACTGGACGTAAGTCAGTCATTTTCTTCTCTTTGCTGTTTAGTGTACAGTCCTCTGGGTACAAATTAAGAATGCAAAGTTCAGGGCAGTCAGGGACTGGGTTCAAGGTCATTTGGGGAATACATTTCATGACTTCATTCCAGAACTTTCGCATCTCAGGGCATTTCCACAAGCAGTGAAGTAAGGTGCCTTTTTCTGTATTGCATTTGACACAGATATCAGGAATATTTGGATTCATCTTATTCGGTCTAACTGGACATATGTCCTCATAATCCAGTTGTACTGGATCAGTTTGAGATGGGTATTTATTGTTAGGAGTTGAGCTCGTGAGCATATATCACTCCAATCTTCTTCTGAGATATCTTTTTGCAGGTCCTATATCCATTGGGTTCTCTTATGCTCAGTAGAGTCTTTATGATTTTTAACCAGTATTTTATAGAGTAAGGATATTTGACCCTTGCCAATGCATTTATTCACTGCTAGATTTTCAAGTATGGACAAAGGAGGTTGTGTGTTAGAATGCGTCTGTGAGTAAATGAAACTCCTTAGCTGTAAATATTTGAAGAGGTTTGTCCGTGGTATACCATACTTGTTTTTAAATTCTTCAAATGGCACCAGTTCGTTCTCCTTGTATAGATCCATAATTTTATAGATGCCCTTTGTTGCCCACATTTTAAAGCCTTGGTCTTTTTTGCCAGGGGAGAAGCTATCATTCCCCCATATTGGTAAAAAGCATGAAAATGAAGTAGATTCGCCCAAAAATGATTGTACATTGTGCCAGACACTAATTGTGTTTATCTCAAAGGGGTTGTCAGTGAGCTTTTTTAGTTTTTTGACAGGTACAGAGTATAAATAAGTGTCAAGTCGTAGGCCTTTGGTGCAGGTACTTTCGATTTGTACCCATGGTAAGTAAGGTTCGGGCGAGAACCAGTACATTGCAGGTCTAAGTTGAGCAGCCCAGAAATACCATTGTAAATTGGGTAATTGTAACCCTCCTCTCTCATATGGCAAATAAAGAAGTGATAGTCGCAACCTTGCCCTTCTGTTATTCCAAATAAACTTTGTAAACATTTGCTTCATTTTTGAAAAGAACTGTGATGGTGGGGGTAAAGGGATAGATTGGAATAGATATAAGAATTTTGGCCTGAAAACTTTCCAAATGTGTCAGTTAAGTTGGTTAGATTAGAAACTGAGTTGCTTAGGTCTGTTAGAAGTAAAAGGGTGTCGTCTGCGTACATTACAATACGATGTTCTATGTCCAATATTCTTATGCCTGAGACTGAGGGGTGTGATCTCACCGCTATTGCAAACGGTTCCATTGCCAAAACAAATAACATTGGGGAGAGAGGGCACCCCTGGCGGGTACCTCTTGAGAGTTTGAAAGGGGATGAGTTTAAATGGTTGGTGGAGACCTCTGCCATTGGGTCAGTATAAAGTATCTCTATCCATTTTCCAAATTGAGATAACACATCAAATAGATATCTCCACTCCACTCTGTCGAATGCTTTTTCAGCATCTAAAGACAGAATGGCAGTGTCAGGGGCCCCCTCCCTCGTGTGTATTACATTCAGCACCCTTCTGACATTATGGAAGGCCTGTCAACTGGGAGACTGTCAGCACTAGCGGTTTTACCTCTCCTCATATTGGTAATGGCATCAGCAATTTCTGAAGCATCCAACTTATCATCCATATGCGTTTTAAAATCATCTGTTATAGAAGGAATACAGAGACCATCCAGGAACTCAGTCTGTCTCTCCAAATTTTCTCGGGATTCCGATGTGTATAATGTTTTATAATAAGTGGTAAAAATGTTGTTAATTTCCTGAGGGTCCGTCGATATTGTCCCATTCTATGTTTGAATTGCATTAATTGCCCTGTCTGCATTCAGTTTCTTAAGACACCAGGCCAACAATCTTCCTGGTTTTTCACCTTGATCATAGTAACTCTGTTTAAGCCGGATCAGACTATTTTCTGTTTTTGACGTAGACAACTCTTCATATTGGGTTCTAAGAGACATTAATTCTTGTTTTATTTTTGTGGAGTCATCTAAAAACGTCTCTCTCTCCAGTTGTCTAATTTTGTGATCAAGCTCAGTCATTTTCAGCTTGAGTTTGTTTGTTTTTGAACTGGTATAAGATATTATCATGCCTCTGATGTATGCCTTAAAGGCCTCCCCCCTGACAATAGCAGAGGTCTCATCTGCATTTATGTTGAAAAATGTCTCAATTTGCACCTCTAAGAAAAGCAGAAAATTTGAATCGGAAAGCCATCTGGGATGAAATGTCCATCTAGGGGTGGCTTTAACCAGCCGTTTAGCTTTTTTTTTTTTTTTTTTAAAGATATTTTTGGGGGCATTTTTAGCCTTTATTTGATAGGACAGACAAGCTTTAAAGGGGAGAGAGAGGGAGTGACATGCAGCAAAGGGCCACAGGCTGGAGTCGAACCTGGGCCGCTGCGGCAACAGCCTTGTACATGGGGCGCCTGCTCTACCACTAAGCCACCGATGCCCTAGCCCTTTAGCTTTATATATAAGTGAGGTAGGAGAGTGGTCTGATAATAATATACTGTTATAGTTACAATCCAACACAGAGAGGAACATGGAACTGGAAATAAGAAAATAATCTATGCGTGAGTATGATTTAAAATTTAATAATTTATCAGGGGTCACACAAGTTCAGATCATTTATATACTCTAACAGTTTCTTCCTACTCTGCACATGAGAAGAGTCCACCCCAGATGAACGGTCTAATTTAGGATCTAAAGTGCAGTTGAAGTCACCTGCTATAAGAGCTTTCCCTGGGAGAGAAGCTATTAATAAAAATACATTTTCAAAGACTTTGGGGTTATCATCATTTGGGGCATATACATTAATCAAGTTAATCTTTTCATTTATTAATGTGCCTGAAAATCAGGTATCTACCCCCTATATCACGGATTATGTTGTCCACCTCAAAGGGTACAGATCTATGAATCAGGATCATCACACCTCGGGTGTGTGATAGGTAAGAAGCTGAGATTACTTGACCTGGCCATCTCCTCTTTATCTTTATCACTTCATCTGACAATGGATGGGTTTCTTGGAGAATTATAACTGATGATTTAAGTTGTTTGAACCTATTAATTACTTGCTTTGTTTTAGCCAACTTAACCAAGCCTCTAACGTTCCAGGACGTGAACGTTAAATTAGCATTAGAAATCATACAATACAAAATCAAATATAAGAAATAAAAGCCATGCCATAGATGTAATGAAAATAAGCACTGATGTATCTGTAAACTGTAATCTTGTGCCTTGGTCCCAGGATATCAGGTAACCACTTTTCCAGAAAAGCAGTTGCATTGCCTTTTTCAACTTTCTCCGGGAGATTTACCAGTCTAAAATTGGAATGGCGGTTCCTGTTTTCCAGATCATCTATTTTGGAGGTGAGCTCACACACCTGTTTGTCCAGTGCTGCGACTTTGGTTTTCTCACCGGCAAGAGCATCCTCCATGTCACCGATCCGGTCCTCTGCTTGCCCCAGTCTCCCTGAAAAGTCTTTGAAATCCGACTTAATCCCATTTATTGCTGTTAGAACTCTGTCAAATTTGGAGCCAAAGTCGTTTTTCAGAGTGGCGATTGCTTCCAAAATCCCTGCTGCTCCTGGAGCTTGCACATCAGTAGTTAGCATGCTAGCATCTTCCCCTGTTTCCTCAAGTTGGTCTGTCTTGTTCTGAGCCTTTTTCTGATTGCCCGAGGCGGTTTTGGATGGTCTGGATGACATATCTTGGTCACGGATACACTTAACTTTAGTTTGGAAAAAGTATGTGTTCACTTTTAACACAGGATAATTTCAATTTAGCCGATATTGACGGAGAGAGTAAAGTTGCGACCAGTGTCTTTGGGCATCAGATGCCACTTCTTCCGGTCCTCTGCCAGCACCGCACACACAGCTTGTTTGCTGCTCCAGAAACCTCTCTACCATGTCATATGATGAATTCCAATGAGTACATCATGTAAGAGTTTATGTTCTTGGAGTGAGAGGTCTCTCTGTTTTTTGGTGAGTTGTCATGAAAGTTTTGGTGATCTGGTGAAGGCACACATTGTTTTACGAAGCCTTTACAATGCTGCAGATACCCTGTTAATGTCAATGGCTTTGTTGACTGAAGGTGTAGAGTATGACCAAAACAAGGGATCCACATGTAGTCATCTTTAAAGGCCTTCTTGTTGTTTGAGGCAATATCTGTTGTTATGCCTGCCATTCTTGACATGTCAAACTTCCATTCCTCAATTTTTTCTTCAAAGGCTTCTTTCAGATTCTCCCCTGATGCTGATAAAAAATAATAATTAGTTTATTCCATACAAAGCATGTTCTATTTTAAAATGCTTAATAAGCTGAATAAGTACTTGAATTACATACCTGTGTGTTCTGTGTTGAGGCCGCTACAGCCTAAACATCATGAGTGCATCTCCCAGGACTTGGTTATGTACTGTATAGTGACAGACAAGAAGGTGTGTGCAGCTCTGCTTGTCCACAGGTCAGTTGTGCAGGCACAATATGGCTTCTCTTTGAAATGCTGGGTGATGAGCTCTCTAGTTTCGGTGTAGATTTTGGGGATCTCTGTGTACATTAAATAATTTATGCTTGGTAGCTGATATTTGGTGTTGAATTGCTCAAGCATTTGACCAAATCCATACCTTTCAACTGTGTAGATGGGAACTTGATCCATGCACAGGAACTCAGCAACTGCCCTATCCAGCTTCCTCGCTTCATATGAATTTGAGTCATATTTTCTGTGCCTTTCAAAAACTTCCGTGATTTTTAGCTGTGTCGTTGTCTGACTCTCCTGCCTCTCCTGGTCAACATCATCCCCAGACTGATACTGTAAAAGAAAAATAAAGTTTCAGTTCAAATAGCATAAGCTCAGAGACTGTAAGAAAGCAGCTCATAACGTTATGCATGTAAATCTACAGAGTAATTTGAATTTACAGATATGGTGACAGACAATTAGTCTGATAATAATTGCTTACAATTAGTCTGATAATAATTGCTTGAAACGCAACGTTAAGTAACGTCAAAGACGGTGTCGTTAACGTCACATAACGTTAGCCATCTGTTACAGGGTAAGATATAACGTAAGGTAGCGAGTACTAGTAGCCGCCCCATATAAACGTATAGTAAGCTGGCTCTCAAACCCAAATAATGTAACATTTATTTCAGGATACAGGATAACATAACACAAGTGATGGTAAATTGAAACTCACTCACCTTGAATTCTTTAAACAAGTCAGGGTTTCTGTCTTTTAAGTGTTTCGCCAGGTTTGAAGTGTTCCCTCCTTTGGTCTGGAAACTTCGGAGGCACGGGTTGCACAATGGTTTTTGCGAGTTTGTAATTACTCCGCTTTCATCTGCCTCAAATGCAAAATATCTCCACACAAAACTCCTACAACCTGACTTTTCAACAAGCCGAGGTGTTGTGGCTCCAACGGCACTTTTAGAAGCCATTGATTCCAGCCAAGACGGGGTCTGCCCATTGGTCCGACAGCCCATTATTCCGACATCCCATTGTTCCGACCATATTAAACCCATTGTTCCGAAGTCCCGTTGTTCCGAAATCATCATGATGCCCTGTGGTTAAGGTCTGGTTAGGTTTAGGCACAAAAACCACTTGGTTAGGGTCAGGAAAAGATCATGGTGTGGGTTAAAATGAAAAAGAAAGTGGCAAACAAATAAGCCGTGAGCCTGCTTCGCCTCAAGCCTTTCCCAGCTGACCCAGAGCCGGTTGCGGAGCCGCCGGGAGCCGTTCAGCACCGCGGAGAGCTCCCCACACAACCCGGATCCCAGAGTTAATAACAGGAGGTTATGGTGTTTCATTCTCTCCTCTCTATGACACTTGTATCTCAACCAGTAGCCTACTTTTGTTGCGTTTGCTGATCCTCTATGGTACACAAATACAGTATAGCCTAGTATAATCACATATCAGAACAACAGGACGTCGGACTAATGGGATGTCGGACCAATGGGCTGTCGGACCAATGACATGGAGCCACAAGGACAGGCAGTCTTCTTCGGCGCTCGTCCTCGACACAGGCTGGCGGGCGTATACTGCCCCCGTCAGTTACGACAGGAATCTGAGGGCAAAGTTGCATCTGGTACTTATGGTACCGAAAAAAACCCAGGTACCAACGTATTTTTTGCTTGTTGGCATCGATTTGGTACCGAAGTATCGGTTCTCATGACAACCCTAGTCACAAGTTCAGTGTAGAAAGGTTTCTTTTTTTTTTTTTCAGACAATGAGTTTTTAAGGAGATGTAGTTTACCTTAACATGTTTCGACTGTCACTGCTGTCTTCTTCAGAAGCGTCATCTGACGTGCGTCATGACGTGTCTTTATCAGCTGGTAGTATCCCGGAGGTGTGACCAGCCTGGCAAATCGGATTGCCAGGCTGGTCACGCTCCCCGCCACCCAGTGTTCTTTTGGTGTTCTCTCTCTCCTCCAAAGAACACAGGGCGGCTAAAAACTTATTGTCTGAAAAAAAAAGAAACCTTTCTACACTGAATCTAATTTGAGTAGACAAAATGAACCTATTTACACATCTAGTCACAAGTACCTTGACCTTTGACCTTCCACCACAAAATTCTAATCAGTGTATTCTTCAGTACAGGTGAACGTTTGTGCCAAATTTGAAGAAATTCCCTCCAGGTGTTTTTGAGATATCACATTCCCAAGAATGAGACAAACAAGGTTACAGTGACCTTGACCACCAACCTTTAACCACCAAAATCAGTTCATCACTGAGTCCACATGGACATTTGTGCCAAATCTGAAAAAAATCCCTCAAGGTATTCTCGAGATATGATGTTCATGAGAATGAGACAGAAAAGGTCACAGACCTTGACCTTTAACCTATGACCACCAAAAACTAATCACTTCATGGCTTAGGTCCAAATAAACATTTGTGCCAAATTTGAAGAAATTATCTTGAGGTGTTCTTGAGATATCTCATTCACAAGCACGCGATAGATGGGTGGACAACCCGAAAAAATAATGCATCCAGTCATGAAAAAAATACGGATTATTTGTAGAGTGTGAACAGGATCATTAAGATGTCAGTTCACACAGTGTGATTTTGAAACATCATTATAGTCCATTAAACAGCTGAAACAGGCTCATATTAGTACAGATGAGAGTTTGCATACATTTATATTCTACACTCATAAAGACCATTTCAGTGATTATTGTGCACAAGCCAGGATGTCTCTTTCCTCTGCTAGGTCATTCCCAATAAAAATGAAGTGTACTGACATACCTTTCAATGTACTTCATATACACTGTAAGCAGTTATCTCTAATTTTCAGGTAGACCATGTCAAACATTTTGTAATGAGCTAATGTTTTTGTGTGACAGTAAAGTTGTTAAATATTTTTATCAACCTCTTAAGAATTTGACAGCTCATCCATGCTTCCTCCCTGGGTTTTATCAGATGAATAGGGTATATAAACAACTGCTGTATTTGCTGTGTTTAAGTGGTTTACTCATATGACCTGTGGTTAGAAAGCAACGCTGCTTGCCGTTCCATTGCTGCAGGTATTTCAAGATACAACCACCACAGCAATTTAATAAATGCTTCTGTCAGACAAAAACAAACAATTATAACTCACCTATGAAGTGTTTTTATAATCCATGGATCAATATTATGCCAACAAATCTGCTGCTCATACAATCCTCACACATGCCCAAAGGTCCACATGATTTAAATCCACCCAAATATTTAGTCTAAACCAATTATTGCATTCAACAACTACAACTACTACAAACTACTGTACTGTTAGGAAATTTCAAATGTTCATATTTCTCCTCTTACTTTATGCATAACTCCTGTTTGCATGTATGGGTATGTCCCAAGTTCCTTAAAATTACTGCTAACCACCTAACCTAGCCACCTTACCTAACTGTTTAGTTCCTCCCACTTAGGAAAACATGCAAGGAGTCAGGAGTTAGGAGTGAGGAGTGAGCATCGCTGATAAGAGACATGATACGGCCTTACTCTGAAGCGTCACGTAACGCGACGTCCTTTTCTGATGACAGCGGCACAGCTGGATCTGCTGCATAACAGAGCCAGCATTTGGCGTACATCCCAAGTCACATTATATTCGCTGATCAAAGCCTCACAGGGCTTTACAGCATACGACATCCCTCTGTCCTTAGGACCCTCACAGCTGACCAGAAAAAACTCCCCCAAAAAACCCTTTAATGGGGGAAAAACGGTAGAAACCTCAGGAAGAGCAACTGAGGAGGGATCCCTCTTCCAGGACGGACAGACGTGCAATAGATGTCGTACAGAACAGATCAACATAATAAATTAACAGTAATCCGTATGACACAATGAGACAGAAAGACAGAGACAGAGAGAGCTGCAGGACAGACGGTAATGACAGTAGCTTACAACAACATTAATGAAAGTAATAATATTAAGTAATATTAATATTAACTAGAACTGTAAGCAGTTCTGAACGGGGGCCAAGCCTCCCCGCGCAACTCGGCCCCCGTGCCCCACGGAGCCCACGGAAATCGGCCCTGAAGCACGACGGGCTCAGGGCAAGCGCAGGGACGCGGGCCAACGTCCGAGCCGCGGTATTTGCTGTAATGGGAAATGTGCCGGAAGTGTGAAAGGCTGAATGTGTGGCAATTTGGATTTATTGTAATAAATCACGCCCACTTTGACCAATTATTACTTAACTTTATGTCCGGCCTCAGGAGTGACCCCAAATCACACTCACCAAATTTTGTTAAAATCTTGTACTTGAGACTTGATGTTTGTGGGTTGTTTGTGTGGCCCCCCATTAGCCGATTTGCACCAAATTTGGCACAGAGCCTCTGGATGACCTCCAGAACAAGTGAATTAAGTTTGATGTTAAAAGCATTTACTTTGACCAAAATATGAAACAATATGTGTTTTTTAGTTAGCAAAAAAGATTGTTTGGTTATAATTAGCGCATTTTTTGGAGTGCCAAAATTCTTTTGATAACTTTTGATCGGACCCATCTGGAGATTCTATGTGCAAAGTTTCACACAGATGGCGCTTAAACGGTAGGAGTAGTTTGAAAAAGTAGGTTTTGGATATGTGGTGACTTAGCAAGGGAAAATTGCAGCAGAAGTGGGCGGGGCCTATGTCAGAAAACCCACCTCTATTCAGGAAATACATTGCATTGATGTCCATGAATGTGTTGTTTAAAATGTGGAAGTTACAGGCAAAATCGGATTTGCATCTGTTATAGCGACACCTATAGGCCGATTTGCACCAAATTTGGCACAGAGCCTCTTGATGACCTCGGGAACAAGTGACTTAAGTTTGATGTTGAAAGCATTTATTTTGACCAAAATATGAAACAATATGTGTTTTTTAGCTAGCAAAAAAAATAGTTTGATTGTAACTAGCAAATTTTTTGGAGTGCCAACATTCTTTTGATAACTTTTGATCAGACACATTTGGAGATTCTATGTGCAAAGTTTCATGCAGGTGGTGCTTAAACTGTGGGAGGAGTTCGAAAAAGTAGGTTTTGGGCATGTGGCGAATTAGCAAAAAGAATGTGCAGCAGAAGTGGACGGGGCCTGTGTCAGAAAACCCAGCTCTATTCAGGGAACACATGGATATAATGTATATGAATGTGTCATTTAAAATGTGGAAGTTACACGCAAAAACGCGTTTGCATCCGTTATAGCACCATCAGTGGAGCATATGCACAATTGTTGGTATGGAAGATCTGTGTCCTATTCTATATGTACCCTATTAATTTCACAGCCCTCAGCATAATAGTTCAGCTGTAGTAAATGTTTGTTGTTTATCCTATAATAAGCCACGCCCACATTGACCAGTCATGACCACCTTCAATATATGGCCTCAGGAATGGCCCTACATCCTGCTGACTGAATTTCGTAGAAATGGGTGTAGCCGTTTAAGAGATGTAAACTTCCCATATTTGTAGAGCCTCCTAGTGGCCAATATTCGCCAAATCCGGCTCATTCCTTCACAGTGTCATGCCAACTAAGGATCTGAAATTTGGTGTTGATATGATTAAGTTTGACTGAGATATGCAACAGTTTACATTTTTATAGCTAGCTACACAAATTTGTTCATTAATAATTTGCGGAATTTTTGATGGAGCAAAATTCTTTTGATAACTTTAGATCAGGTCCAGGTGAAGAGTGTACGTGCCAAGTTTCACACAGATTGGACAAAATGCCAAGGAGGAGTTCAAAAAAGTAGGTTTTCCAGTTTTTGCGATTTTGCGAAAAGAAAAAAAAATTATAGGCGGAAGTGGGTGTGGCCAATTGCAAAGTGTTTCAGCTCTATTCAGGGAATCTGGGGATATAACGTTTTTGAATGTACGACATACGGTGTGGGAGTTTGGGGATATAACGTTTTTGAATGTACGACATACGGTGTGGGAGTTATAGGCACGTTGGCCTTGGTTATAGCGCCCCCTGCAGGCGGACATATGTAGTTTTTTGCGTCTGAGGTACGTGCAGGGGTCTGGACCAACCCTCCAAATTGCACCACCCTCCCTTGTATGGTTTAGCCTGCAGCACCACTTTTATCAACGGAAGAATAAAAATAGAGAAAAAACTATAAAAATCTTCACAAAAACAATACGGTTCCTAGCACCGCTGGTCCTAGGAAACGCGTCTGCTTGCATACGCGTTCCCCGAGGCCCCTCGGGTTTGGCCCCCTAATAATTAATATTACCTACAAGCTATTAAACATTATTCCACTTACATGACATGCAGGACAATTAATAATGGGCAAATGTGTTTGTGTGTTTGTGTGTGTGTGTGTGTGTGTGTGTGTGTGTGTGTGTGTGTGTGTGTGTGTGTGTGCGTGTGTGCCTGGTGTTATATCAACACGTGTGGTTCTGGACATGAGCAGCTGCACATTTAACAGCCACACATCACCGACAGTCCGTTGAACAACGCAACAGGTTGTGAATGAAATACACTTAATTACAACATGACAGTCTTGCATGAAATAGGCTATCATTAACGTTACTCTTTGTAGTCACGTAGGCATGTGAATTACAGCGTTTCATTGCAAAGAATGCATGTAATGGGTACACTTGCGCTGTTCCTCCGCCATCTCGTTCAAATGAGCCAGATGTAGGGGGCGGGTATTTATACGTCAGGGCCTCAAGCTGAAAAAGACTTCCTGTTAGGAACCTCTCGTGTTACCTTACTCATCGCACCTAACAGTTCCCTCCTAACTCCTAATGCTAACTCCTTACTGGCAGGAATAAGAGACATGAGACGGCCTTAAAGATGGCGGACCTCGAACGACTTCCGGTTCAAGTAAGGAGTTAGGAGTTAGCAGTATAAAATAAGAGACTTGGGACGTACCCTATGTTTGCTGAATCCTCACCATCAAAATGGTGGCTGAACTCTGACATTTTGATTGACACCTCACTTGAGCCAATAGGAGCTTCCATGCCTGCCCCATTGCCTGTAATAGCTAACGAGAGCCTTTGTTGAGAGGAAGGGCCTGCCACACTACCTCATGTTACAGAGCCAATGAATAGTTATATCGATTCAATCATCAACGATCGATTACATCAATGCAAAATGAAAACATCAATCTATATCCTTATCTTTAGGATACCCTTTTAAGGCTGTGTCACCATCAAACAGCAGCAGCAGCTGAGAGAAAGACGATGAGGATAACTTTATTATTATTTTTTAATAATAACGTTACATGTAATTTGTTCAGCAATGAGTAGAGGAAAAAAGTCTGCTAGAAGCTAAGCTAATTTATGCAACGTAAACATGCTTAAGCTAATAATGTGTGACTAGCAAAAACAATTGTTTTGTCTCTAAACCTTAACACTTAGTACTGAGCTGAATTTGATACTTTAGTTGAATGATCTTGTTGTATTATGGCTGTTTGGAGAAGTTTGCCTTCAGAGCTTCAGACCAAATAGTCCTTAAGTTTTAGGAAAAAGATGATGTTTGCATTAAAATGAAAATATTTCTTTCAGAAAGGTCTCTGACAGAAAGCTTTGAAGGTTAACTTATGCCATGTGCTGTTGTATGTGTGTTAGTGGAGTCAATTTAAAATAAACTTTACTGCACTCATTATTTATTTGTTGTTTTTACATTTTGTGGCCAAAAGCAAAAAAGAAAGGGATGGCAGCTTCACTGTAACCAATTGTTTTAAATGGGCAAATGATATTGTCTCCTATTGATCGCAGGCTCCTGAATCACATTGAATTGAAACTGTATCATGGCAGACTTTGTTATACAGGCAAATATCGTATCTTTGTCCAAAGAATTGATACAATGTCGTATGTGATGAAACTGGGGATTTACACCCTTTATGGCTTATGGATTTTGTATTCAGTGACACTCCTCACGTCCAGAGGAGTTTTTAGCTCTTTGTTGGCATTACAGACTGTTATAAATGTACATTAATGATAAACAGATGGCTCCACTGTTGTCTTAAGGGAAACAAAAACAGTTTTTCAATTTAGGTTTTCCAGAAGTGTTTTTATATACAGTAAGCTCGTAAATAGAAATTTCTGCCTGTGTTGATTGGTTTTTCACTCATAGTCACACATTCAGTACATTGTTTTAACCACTTTATCTAAAAACCACAAGGAACAAACCTTAGAAAAACATGCGTAAAATGTTTATTTTCTATGATAATATCTATTTTGAATTTAGACTAGGTAAAACTTCATGATATGATCCCATTGTGTTTTCCAGCTAATACCTATATAGAAAATATTCAGGCAAAGATGAAAAAAAGAACAACTTTTGTGTCAGTGTGTTGAAACTTCTACAACTCTGTGACAGAAGTCCTTACAGTAATTGTGACTGCTGGGGAAAAACTTCAGTGTTACCGCTCAAATGAGACCATGTACGTACATGTACTAAAGATGGAACAATAGCAGCTTTGAGTTTACTTTCGGTATGCCTTGGGTAGGCGCTTTAGGTGAATTTTACAAGGAATGCATAAGTAAATAATAGATCTAAAAAAAAATATACATAAAATATATCACATAATGACTGAAGGACACCCTGAGGACCAAAGAAAATGTCTTTAACTGGGACAAGTGACCTTGAGTCTTTGTTAAGTTTTTCAGTTCCATCCTAAAGCCTGAAGACTGTGTGTCACCTACAAACTCTCAGAGCTGTTGGAGGCCATGACATGCCATGCCATGCCATGCCATGCCAGACATCTGCTCTGTGTGTGTGTGTGTGTGTGTGTGTGTGTGTGTGTGTGTGTTTGGGGGGGGGGGGGTCTGTTATAGACTTTCATGAAGTGCTCAAAGTGTCCTTGAAGGACAGCAGAGTGAGTCCTGAGATGTAATCTTTCTTTGCTGATCAATACTCAATCTAATATTTTGATATGTGTGCGGAATGTGCTCTGCATTTTCTCTTTCATTCACCCTCTGACTTCAGAGAGCAGACAAAGTCATTCATGTTTGATTGGTTATATGCAACCTTTTTTCACTCTAATTGCAACACAAACTATAAACCTATTAAGAAAGGTGTTTCCAATAGGCATGTGCAGTATATTTATTTGTCAGACTGGCACCTCATTAAGACATTATGTAAGGGATAATGTACAGTGAGCAGGTCATTACTGTGGAATGAACCCTGACAGGTTGATGCAGGATCTTGCCGCAAATTAGGGGTCTTTCACAAAAAACATGTCATGCTAGAGGAGTATCTTCACATTTCCTTCATTAATATGTTTGGTTTTGCTTGGTTTAGAGATGTCAGACATTATTTGTGCATACATCTTGAGTCGACCTCAATGATGGTCTTTCACTGTGATTGCCTGGACAGCTGTGTCACAGTTGTAGTGTCCCTATATGAATTTGTTTTCTGAATACTTCCATCAGTGTCAAACACATGTAGTGTTTAAGAGGTCCATCAATCAGTCCAATAACTTAGGTGGACACCTAATGGAGCTGTGGAGGAGCGAGGGGTGGATCTAACTCCCCCAGAACTGAGATTGAACTTCAGTGTTGGCCTCTTTTTTCTGACTCGGAGGTTACCAATTGTGCTCCCATTGCAAAGAATTAAAAAAAACAAAAAAAAAAAAACTCAGGAAAAATGCTTTTCTTCTGAGGGACCAAGGTGAGCTGTCCTTGCAGCTGCACATGCTAACATCTTTCATGTGTTGTTGTTTTTCTGTGCTAGTAAGCATAAACAATTTATGTGTAGATGCGGAAGGCATTGGCTAAAATGCAATCTTGGAAACCATTTGCCATCATCTGATTACAATTTAGATTTTTATTCTCTCTCTTTTGTTTTTTTTTTTTAAAAAAAAAAGTGCATTCATAAGCAGATATCTGTTTATAGAGATGAGCAGCAATAAGCAGTGCATGGAAGAGGAAGTCTGGGCCTGGATATCCACTTTCTACACCAGAGCCCCCATAATATTGGCTTTGGTGTAAGATTGATAACCGAAGGGTTACAAAAATTGGTACAATGCTGCTGTTTGCCAGCAGCTGCATATGGCAGTAAGGAATTGACATAAACTGGTGGGGATTGAGATATGGAAGTGGAAGGGGGTTGATATATTGCTGATAATCCCCATTTGACACTAAAACAAGAATGGCACACCACCAGTACGCCAGTGGACAGTAAAATTAGAGTGATAAGCCTTTTGCAAGTTGATCACAGCATCAGCACATCATAATAATCAGCAGCATATGTGAGTAAGAATTGACAAATGCTGACTAGAATAGGTATATGAGAGTGAAACATGAGTGACCAACCTGGTCTCACTCCTAAGTCATCAAATACCGACACTTAGACAGTGACTTCTGGCGTCAGACACCTACGAAAAAAGCTGTCCTTTCATGTTTGAATGATATACAGCCAGTCGCCTTTTATTGTGGCAAACAACGTAAGTTAACCCAATGTGCTTTTGTTGCCTAACCACATCGGTATGTTGGCTAAGTGTAACCATATGCGTTTGTTGTTGAAGGAACGTCAGTCTACGGTGTTGTACTGACATGGTGTGTTTATTTTGAAAGAGACTGTTCGCAAACTTTGTGTTTCCTGTGAAAACGGAAGTGCATTTTGAGTTGACACAGCGTCCGAGAACTGCAACAACCAACACACCCAGGGTATCTTGCAAGTCATATCTCAACGTGGGAAATTCAACAAACAAACACTGATATGTAGCAAGGTCAGAGTGAGAATGTGTTGGAGTGACATATCATTTAGTAGATCCACAAGCCGGTAAAACGGCTGCAACATATCAAAAACCAACAGAGACATTCCACTCACAATTAATACCAAGAGCAGCATACCATCAGCAACTTTTCCATTTCAGCCTCAGTCCTGCTGGACATGTAAATAACCTGTTTGCTAACGTTTACAGCAGATAACCTGCAGCTTTAAGGCAGTTCATTAACTTCAGCTTGCTTCAAACATGGTCGGTATTATTTATCACGAATTAATTCATTTAGTATAGCATTAACATTACACCACATTTACACTGGGCTGCTTTTCAAGCATTTTACTACACCATCTGGTAATTAGCATAGCTGCAGCAGTAGGTGGCATTGTACACAGTGGCCTATATAGTAAGGTGATAAAAATGCATGCACACATTTCACAAATAACAAGGGGAAAAAACTCCATCAGAAATCAGTTCATCTGAATGCACTGGCATCTGGTTATTGACTTTAAATGGACATTAAATTCTTCCTCCATACACACTTCTAGATACTTGGAATTAATTAAGGATCTATTGTCAGGTGATAGTAGATGAATTCTCCTCTGTAACATTTCATATTTGGGAAATGTGTAGGGGTCGGTCTCATGCAGTTTTCTCTTCACGGGTCAAATACGTTTTGCTCTTCATCTGCAGCTCCCTGCCTGCAGTGTAGTCCCACTGACAAGCAAAAGCCAGCAGGAGGCAACCAGAGGTGAGGTCAGATCATCTGTGGAGCTGGTAAGTGATAGTGAATTCTCCCTCACTGTGGCTCTTCTATAGGGAAACATCCCCAAACAGCAGGCAGGTGGCTGCCCAGCTTCACCTCTCATACAGCATCAGCTCAGTGGCTCAGGATGTCAGAAGTTGCTGTGCTGCCTCAGCACTTCCAGGATGGGGAAATGGCAATTTCAGGCAATTCTCTCGGGTGTTAATACCTTATATTTCACTTCTGTCTGGAATGAAATGAAAAAATCTCCCCTCCCTTAAACAGCCGCAGCCTTTCTCTGTTTGAATTAGTTTAAAAATGAAACATAAATTATTCCAATCCATCGTCCTTCTCTTCTTCCTCCTGGCCTGTTTTTCTAGAAATCCCTCTTCGACTGGTGAAATATTGCAGATTACTGTCTGCAACCTTTGTACTTTCTTAATCAAAACTACTTGAGGCCATTCAGTATTCATGAGCTGAATGATGGAAATTGGCCTTTCAGCCTCTATAGCACATCTCTGCTGGCAAGGAGGGAGAGGTGAGGAAAGACAGACTGAGATGATGGAAGGAGGGAGCAATGGTGGAGAGGCGAACGTACCTATTCCCCAGAGAGAGATAGTGACAAGAAGACGCTGTAAAAACATGCAATGCCTTCAATGTTTTCTCCTGGCTGCCTTGCAACCTAGCTCATTACCCTTCCAAATGTGGCTGCTGTTTCCCTCTTCCCCCTCGGGCTTCTTGGCTGACAGTCCATCTTGATTTTTGGCTGACTCTCTGACCTTGTGTCAAGCAAACGTCTGACAGCCCCTCTGAACTGTCATCTGCTTTGGAGGGCGAGCTGCTCGATAGTGGTTCTTTTTCACCACGAGGTAAGAGACCATGGGAAAACAGCCCGACCTGCAGGCCTGAGGTCACTGCCTGTAGCAGGGCTGCACTTCGACGGGGAACCCTGAATGATGCATTGAGCCCAGAGCTGTTTTCAATGGGCCTGAAAACATCTAGTGATGCTCAGGCTTCCCACCAGGCTGGTTTTAAGTTGAAAAACAGACTGTTTTCTCCTTCCTGCCACTGTCTATTTTGGTTTTGTACCTATAAACAAGACAAGGGCCTGAGTTCTGTGAAGTTACTTGATTGGTGGAAGTAAATCTCACATGAGCAAGTCATAAACAGGTCTCAAGTCTTAGCCTTCAAGTCTCAAGTTACTGTGGTAGGAATCAAGCAAACAGCAGACCCCCAAATTCTCCCCAAAACACTAAAAGTAGGTATAAAAATATGTCTTGGTAATTTGTGTGAACTGACCCTTTAAGAATCAAAATGACTGACCAGCCAACACATTCTCACTCCAACCTCGTCACTTATCGACGCTTGGTCATGGACTTTCCACATCGACATATGACATGCAAGGTACCCTGGGTGCGTTGTGTTCTGGGATGCTGTGTCAACTTCAGTCTGTTACATGCATTGTCTGTTTTCAAAATACACTTCTGTTTTTTACAGGAAATGTACAGTTTGCATACAGTCTTTCAACGTAAACGCACAACATCAGTACAACACCGTAGATTGACGTTCCTTAAACAACAAATGCACATGGTTATATTTAGCCAACACATGGATGTGGTAAGCACATGGTTGGGTGTAGGAAAAAAGGAACCTCCCAGGTGCCCAAGTGATTGGACAAATTGGTTAAAAAAGCTGGCTTAGTCCTCGGCAGGAGACTGGACCCACTAAGAACTGTGGTGGAGAGGGGCACATTAAACAAACTGAAAGCTATAATGGACAATAGCAGACACCCTCTCCACAGCCTCCTGGAGCGACAGAGGAGCAGCTGCAGCAGTCGGCTCATCTCACTGCCATGCAGAACGGAATGTTTCAGGAGATCCTTCGTCCCCACAGTAATAAGACTGTTTAACACCTCCTGAATCCAGTCACACACACACTTACACACATCACATTAGCCACAACTGGACTGGACTGTGAAATGGGCAATTTTATTTTAATTAAATTTTAATTTGATCTTTAATTTCAATTTTTGCACATTTATGCACTTGTTTTAACTTATTTTATTTGATGTCTGTTTTAATACCACTGTGTTGTTGTTGTTGATGAAGGGAAGTGTGGTTGTTGTTTTTTTGTCTTTTTCGTCTTTTATGAGCTGCCGAACAGTTGAATATTTCCTTTGGGGATGAATGAAGTTCTCTCTATTCTATTCTATTCTATTCTATTCTATTCCTGAAGTAAATCTTGATGCCACTATCAACCTTATAGATTTTACACTGGGTTAATTAGGAAAATTTAATGTGATGATGTTAAAGTTTGGGTAACATAAAATGGTAAGCGAGCATGATTTTCTAGAGCAAACCAAATGGAACCCAGGCCAGTAGTTGTTGAGATATTTTTGCCCATTTAGACTGACTGACATGGCAGTCTTTAAAAGCACCTCATCCCTCAAACAACAGAAGACCACATCTAAAGGCATCCACTTTAAGATACTTTGTTTATGTGTTTTCAAAGCATCAAAATATTGTGTAGTTGTGATAAGTTGGTGTAAATGCAGCAAACAAATGGGACCATGGGTGAGATCAGACTGAAACGATTTACAGTTTAAACCATTTTATTACATTAAATTATCAAGAAATCAAGTAAAATGTCAAACATTCTGTGTCCAGCTTCTCCAGTCTTGTATTTTCTGTTTTATATTATTCAACATGTACATCTGTGGGTTTTGGATTGTTGCCTAGACATATACACACATACAGACATATATTCAACACTGGCTCAGCAAATGAAAGACAAACATCAGCAGGAACATAGTCATGTTGGTTTACATTTGGAAGACTGAAAGGGTCCTTTAACTACTGTTAAAACATCTCTGTTATTGAAATAATCAAGGGATTAAAGTAAATTTGATGTTTATGAACAGTAATCATATATGACCATAAAGCCATGACCATAAAACTTCATTCAAAGCCTAGTCCCAATTAAATGCCCAGTCCCCTTTACTAGCCTGCCTAATTAGACTCCTGGTCTGGTCCCTGCATACAAATATCAATGTTTTAACTTTTGTCAGTAAGGAGAAGCTGCACATCATGTGCTTGATTAGATTCTTCACAATTCAATTGTTCAGTTAATTTTACTGAAACTGTGAGCACCAAAGAATAATTCATTCAGATTTACCGGCCTAGTGAACAAGAGAGCTGGATAAAATAAAAGGTGACTTCCTTCCTCTGAAGCTGTCATATATTCAAAGTGTATGTCCATTCCTTGATTACCCTGTAAGGCATACATTATTCCATGTTATTCCATACATTCATTATTCCTTAAGTCTGTAAGAGTCCACTGATAAAAAGAATCAAACGAGTTTTCAAAATAATCCAAGTTATGAATATTGTTTTAACAAGATAAAGTGGAATTGAAGGCCTGTCCAAAATATAGGCCCATTGAGTTCAGTGATTTAAGCAAATAATAGCTTAGGCTGTGAATGGAAGTTTTACAGTATTCAACATTTTTTTCTTCCCAAAGTGGGCCCTTGTTGCCCTGCCAAAGAACCTCTAGATTCTCTTCAGTGAGCTCTCCTTGACTTTTACAGGTGTAGTTTCTGTCAGTGGCCGGTGTCTCCTCAGCAGGACTGGCTGCGCCATGGCTGACAGCTGGTGTCTCCTCAGCTGAGCCTGTAGCATCTACAACTGCTCCATCATTTGAGTGAGGCATGTTTGTAATGCCGTCATGAGTGAGGAGCAGCTGAGCCTTTGCCATTTGTGGGGCCTGCCTACAGGCCCTTCACCTTCAGACTCTTCTGGGCTTTCCCAGACTGGACTCTACCCACCCCCACTCCACTCCACTCATTGCGTAGTGTAACTGTGATGGTAGTCACCTTCCCATCTGAATGGAGCACCTTTCATTAAGATGTAGGGTGCAGATCAGTGGCGGCTGCTGGTCTTTCACACAGGGGAAGCTCACTTTAAGTTTCCATCATAAAATTTGTCATATTGTAGTGAGGCAGTAACTTATAAAAAGAACATTTAAAGTTATAGTTGGTAATGTTGGAGAGCTAGCAAGATTTGACAGTGACACCTACTCTAAGCTCCACCCCATGCAAGTGTGTATTTCCAAAGCGCTGGTTCCACCTTTTAGACAGTTCCTCCAATCATCATGCATACCCCGAGCAACCTCTCCTGCCTACCGCTCCATTAGGTCCCAGAGTCCCCTGGAAGTGATGATTTCGTCGCATTTATCCAATGACCGTCCGTCTCGCTTTGCTGCATGAAAAAAACCTGCTCAGCGCTGTCTCATAGGGATGCTTGGAGGCTCCACGTCCACCATGCTGACACGAGAATGTATGACAGCGAGGTCGCGTTTGAAAACTGGTGATAAACAGTTTGAACATCATAGTCATGATGCTAAACGCATCCTAGCGCACATTTAATGCAATGTAAATTCTTATTTTAATGTAAATTCAATGGTGCATATTTGACCATTTCTTCTATGAAATTTTAGGGGAAGTTCAGCCTCCCTTGTTGTCTCAGAGCAATCGCCCCTGGTACAGATACAGCCGCAAGCTTTGGGACAAACTTCCCTCTCTGCTGCGGAAAAACCTGTTGTAACCTTTCTTAAACATGGAGGAAATAATGTGCTGCAATTGTTTACTTAAATTTTGGATATTATCTTTTTGTCAATAAAAGACAAGGTACTTGATAAATCAATGAATTAATAAATCAGTAAATAATGAATAAGTAAAGTTATTTTAGTTACAGTTTATATCTTTTAAAGAAATGGCCTTATGTGTGGATTTTGCTCTGTGGATATGTCCCTAGACTTTGGACAGACTATGGACTTTCAACCTCTTCTTTTTGAAATATAGTTGTGATGTATACTCATACTGGGTCTCATTCATGAAATGTGAGCAGAATGAATTTGTAGGTACTAACAAAATACATTAATACTTCCGACTGCTCATAGTGCTTGTGTAAAAAAGAAATGCACATAAATATTGCTTGTCATTATCAGAAATTACAATTTTAATTCATATTGTGCCTTGTTATGTTCTCAGTACACAGATGGTTTTAAAACACATAAGTTAAACATGACAAAAGATTAAAAATATCACACATTTAGCTAAATTAGTTAATGGCACCCATTACCTCCTTCCGGACCTTTGATTTACCTGTCCCTGTCACACCAGGAATTTTTTATTTTTTTTCTCAACTCCACTTAACCCAAAATAATTTCAATTTCAACATCAGAAATGTTTTTCTTTCTGTCTCTGTCTTCTTCATTTGCTCCATGTTTGCAGGTCGACAGGATGCACCTATCCATAGTAATTATCACCTCCATATATGGTGGTCACTGGCTATTCATGGGTGGGGAAGTATGCTACTTGCTGACCAGTGGGAGCATGCTGCCAATTAACAATTGATTTGCATTCATGAACATGCTCACGTGCCTATGATCAAATCTGAGTTTCCAATGGCGTTTCTGAATTCCGGTTTAGGTTTTAGGTTTTTTTGTGTGTAAATCTACTCACAGATTTACTTACATTTCATGAATGAGACCAACTTTAAATACAAATTACACATAAATATCAAATCAATTACTGTAATATTCTCTGGTCTCTTTTAGCTATGCTTGTGGGATGGCTCCAGCAGTATTCATGTTGGTTTGTCAATCCATCAATTTGGTCCACAGTATCAGTATTGAAAAGGACCTGTAGAAAGCTGACTCCAGCCAGACTCCCAGCCTGCTTCATCCAGGACACATAACTTGGATTTTATTCTCACCTGGTGTAGGGCAGCAGTGTTTTGATGGGACAAATGTTGGCACAGGATTTCTTTACTGATTTTGATGCTGTGTTGCAAACAGATGGCCATAATGTCATGTTATCAGTATGTTTTGCTTGATTAGGTTCATGCTGATTTTAACTTCCTCCTGCATGTCAGTGGAGAGAGCAAACAAACTCAGTGTACTCTACTTTCAATTTTCATACTAACTGCATTTATCTATTTGCCATCCTGTGAGCCTTTCCAGTTGACAAGATGTCTTACTTACTTTCGAGTATTTATCAACGTCGACCTGTGACCTGTGTGTGACCTGTTATCTGTGGGCTGTTGCTGCCTCTGGGGCACAGCTGGAGGTCTGCTGTACAGAGGTCCAGGTCAGCTGACACTCAGTAACAGTAGCATGCATACAGAGTCCTGCAGTGCATGGTGTTGATAAGGAGGACAGGTGAATACTGAGCCTGGAGGGCTGGTGAAGGCTGACCTCATGTCAAGGCTCATCTCTGGGGTTGTGTAGGAGTGTTTGGAAAAGGCCCCTGAGCTACAGCTCTGCCCTCAGAAGGTCACCAGCAGCTCTTAACGCCACACTGCAAAGTTATTCACACATCTAACCATTCAAGGGCGTGCATATTTACAGCTCTGCCCATACATTGTTACTTGTGCTTAGGAGCATTTTAACAGGACATATAATACAGTACATGGCCTTTCCTCATATTAAAGATACTCTACTGAAAAGAAAGGATTAAAATAGTCCTAGGTTAATGCTTCCTAATACTACCTTTAGCTGAAGTTCAAATTGTGCCTGGAATTGTGCTAGAAATCACAGTAATAATAGTGTAGACAGTTTGCCAGGATATGGTATATTTTATAAGCTTTTCTTTTTTCCCTTATTTTGCTCATGTAGCAACAGTATGATAATAAACTGGGGATGTTGTCAAGGGTCAACACTACATGATAGCAAGGTTTGCGACCAATTGGGCAAAGTGTAGTCTCGCCACCAGACAATCAGAGATCTCCGCCTTCTGATAAGTCTGGGGACACTCCTTTCTAAAGTGTGTTTAACACACCGGCGAAAACGGCCGGCAACAAAGCAACGCCTCTTGCATTTTTGAAAAGGACACGCCTTCTCGGAAATGTGCGCTCCTCCTTTTCTCGTCCGCAAGGAAACAAACACACAGAGAGCTTGAAAATGGATGCTGAGAGATTTAACTCCGTTTCA
>NC_065507.1:40864083-40913562 GCF_006386435.1 Epinephelus moara | reverse complement strand
CTAGTGGGACTATGTTTACGAGCACAAGAGTTCAGCGAGCCACCGAAGGACCGCCCTGCAGATTTACTATTGGTTCTGCAACGTAGGGAGTTTTTTAAACTCTGAAATTGTATCCGCCCATCTAAACACAAAATCAGGGAGAAAGTCATCAGTCTTTAGTTAAGCAAAGCGTCTAAAGACTGACTTATGAGTCTAGGCAAAGTGGGCCACGATCCCCAAATGCATGTCAACTGATTTTTTAACAGAATTCATTGGGTTCTGCATTGTTACTTAAAGAATAGGTCTCGTCTCCTTTCCATTGCAAATCTATTTCAAAACCCAAACCAACAATGTGTTAGGCCCCAATCATAAAACATTTTGCAGGTTGCAAAACATTAGGCGCACCGCACTGCCTTTTTTTTTTTTTTTTTTTTAAAGTGAATGCCACTTTAAATAATCACTTGCTGCGCCTTTTAAATTGTTGCCAGGCAACCAACCAATCACCTCCTTACCCTAACCTTCCCATTTAATCAATCTACTATTTACTTTTTTATTTTATTTAATTTTTTACAGTAATTAGTAGCTAGTTCCTAAAATGGACAAGCAGAGGGTACTTGCTCTAGCTCTGGTTGAGGGTAAGAGGCTGTCAGTAAATAGTTTGTCGGGCACAGGGAAGCGGAGATCTGTGTGGGTACATTAGACCCTAAAAAAGAGGGTAGATCACGGGGAGTACCACCAGTCGGTCCAAGAGCTTTGCCTCCATGATGGCTGTTACTTAGTACTGCACTTGTATGCTTCCATACCTGCTGTTTTCTATTAAGATGGTGGTAACTGCAGATCAGAGTTCTCCGGCAAAAAAGCCAGGCGCGTAGAGCAGAGAAAGGCGCATAGCGACGCAAAAACAGCAAGCTATAAGTTTCATTCTCTTTAAAAACAATTAAGCTGCTAAAACACTTTCTGTGTTATTGGGGCCTTAATCAGCTTTTCAGTTCTGTCTGACTTCCATACACTTTCTGTGGCTCTTATGGAGCTTTATCCCTATCTTTATTCAAGAAAGTGGTCTATCAGTTTGAGAGCATTATTTATTGATTTCACGCTCAAAAACCCTGCCCTCGCACTCAAATAGCCTCTGCTTGCGCTTGGATCTACTCTGTTTCTGCTCAAACTGTGTGCTTGCACTCAGATACCATGTTGCTCGCACTCAGATACTATGTTGCTCGCACTCAGATACCATGTTGCTTGCACAGATTTCCTGCTCGAGCTTCGGCTTTTCTCCTCACGCTGAAACAGTTTCTGTATATACCAATGGGCTGTATATACCAATGGGCTGTCGGACCAATGACATGGACCCACTCACTTAGTACCACTGCGCTAGCTAACATTATGGGCTCTAGTTTCGCAGACCGGGCGAGGCGGGGGCGCAGCACACCTGCGCTTCGTCAACTGGGTGTGGCCAGGCGGATTTTGCAAGTTTGGCACACCGTGCGTGCTGGCGCAGCTACTCGTCTGTCCCACCTCCGTCCCTCCTACCTGCGCAAGTCGGAAAGAGGGAGGAGAGAAGGCGTGGAGTGGGTTTTACACACATCACACCAATTAAATGAGCCCCTCTCCTCACCCTTAAATGTGCTGCGCTAAGGTTTAATGAGAGTTTACTCAATTCGCCATGGCAGAAGAGAGCAGCAGCGTCAGACGGCCAAACTTCTCCCAGAAGGAAACTGATGTTTTGGTCCGGGAGGTCCAAGCTCACAGTCAATCAATCAATCAATTTTATTTATAAAGCCCAATATCACAAATCACAATTTGCCTCACAGGGCTTTACAGCATACGACATCCCTCTGTCCTTATGACCCTCGCAGCGGATAAGGAAAAACTCCCCAAAAAAACCCCTTTAACGGGGAAAAAAAACGACAGTGTCCGAATATACGGAACTGCGAGCAGACCTCCACGGGCTGATGATACAAAGGTAGCCTGGGAGGAGGTCACCACAATTGTAAATCAATGTTGCGTTTCTCTCATGCACGCGCTCTCTCTTTCTCTCTCGCAGTCTCACTCTGTTTCTTTTCTTTTGACTTTTCTAAGATNTGTCACTGCGCCAAGCTGGATCTGTCAACACCTCCCCCTGCTGCGCCGCCACACCCATCTCAGTGCACCTCGGTCTGCCAAACTACCAAACTGAGCGCGCCTCGGGTTGCCCTGCTCGAAACTAGCTCTGCGCGGGGTTCGCCACCCTGCGCCGCGCCGGGAAACTAGAGCCCTATAGCTCAACTGAGGAGGACGCTATTAATGTTTACATCTCACATCACAAGCATGAGCATCTGGTCCATGAGTAGATGCAAGCTTCTTTCTGCGCATTGACATGGTCGGCAGGTGTCGTTAGGTAGAAAGAAAATAGTTCTACGCAGCTGTTTCCAGTGATAAACTTACTGTACACTACTGCTCAGCACCACAGAGCAGACGCTAAGTGGTGAACATAATGGAGTATTTAGCAGCTAAAGAGACAAATATTTTCCACAGGAGGAAAAAAACCCAAAGGTTACAGAAAATTAAAATAAAATAAATAAATAATAAAATAAATAACATAAATTTGTGTGGCAAAATGTGTTTTTGTTTTCTTTACTCTCTTCTTAGATGTTTCCCTTGGAAGGTTAGTTTAGTTTTTTTTAGCCATTTTAGGACCATTTACTGTTGCATACTGTACAGTAGGGGTTGGAATCATTCGATGACCCACGATATGATATTATCACAATACTTATGTCATGATACAATATTATTGTGATATGCTGAGTATCAATAATATATGTTGCGATATATTGTGATTTATTACCTTTTTTTCCAACTGCAAATTATTTCCTCAAAGGAAAACTTTGTCAACATCAGTTTTTACCTCATAAAGTTTTCAGTCTGTTCATCTGACTCACATTAAGCTTGGGTATGGCTGTGTTGATAAAAACAAAACAAAACAAACAAAAAAAAACGTCGGAACAGAGTTATATAACTGGGTTCCAGTGTTTTTAGCATGTAACAAAGCCTCCATTTTCAACAACGCTGTATGGACGCAGATCTCTACATGAAGTGGGTGATGGACTGTGTTATTTTCTTAGATCTCTCAGAGTTGGATGGTAGTTTTGACAAGCTAAGTGTGTCCAGTGTTGGTTGATTTTTCGGCAAAGCGGGTTTAGTGTTAGCTTGGCCGTCAGCGGCTAATGCCATCACTGAATGGTGAGCCCTCATGTTCGTAGTATTCCCGGAGTATTCTCATATGACACTGCTTGCAAATTGCAAAGTGTCATATCCAAGTTCTCATTTCCTTCTGTGTTAAAAAATCCCAGATAAGTCCAGATGTTTGATTTAAACTCCGATGGCCCACTTTTGATTTTTTTTTTTTTTCTGGTGCCTCCATCTTTGTTTTGATGAGCTCTCCGCGCTGCTGAACGGCTCCCGGCGGGCGTATTTCTGCCTTGATGGTGCGCCGCGACCGGCTCTGGGTCAGCTGGGAAAGGCTTGAGGCGAAGCAGGCTCACTGCTTATGTGTTTGCCACTTTCTTTTTCATTTTAACCCATACCATGATCTTTTCCTGACCCTAACCAAATGGTTTTTGTGCCTAAACCTAACCAGACCTAAACCACAGGGCATCATGATGATTTCGGAACAACGGGACTTCGGAACAATGGGTTTAATATGGTCGGAACAATGGGATGTCGGAACAATGGGCTGTCGGACCAATGGGCAGTTCCCAAGTGAGCTAGCAGCAGTAGATGCTTCCTTCTGTACAGTGATACAGCTGGAGGGTGTAGTGCTGTAGAAAGAAAATAGTTCCTACATGAAACTGCTCACGACTTGGTCTGTGGATTATCGTAAGTAATTGGGTCATGGTTTCTGGAGAGAAACTTTGCTGAGTTTTTCAAATGTCTTTTTTGGCACTTTGAGCACCACAGTGCCATCTAGTCTCATTATATTAGAGACAAGTCAGACATCTCTATGGCAGGTACCTCCAACACTCAACTCACACCAAAACCTACCTAGACTGATAAATAGCACTACATGTAAAAGGAAAATATGGGCTGAATATGGGATTTTGGGCTGAACAGTCCCTGTAAAATTTCATGTGTTTTCATTTTAGGGATTCACAAGCCATACATATGGTAATTTTAGAACATGTGAGATGTTACTAATGCATGACATAGCTTATTGATATAATATAATATAATATAATATAATACAACAGCCAAAAGTAAAGAAAAAAAAATTCTGTGCCCATGGTTTGTCCTGTTTAGGTTCATGAATGCTAACAAAGAACATTAATCCATAAACTAAAGGGCCTTCTAGCCACCTGCTGTATTTAGTGAAAGGACATGACTGGATTCTACCTTTAGGTAGGACTATTCCTTCTCCTGACATTACTATACCTTCTAAATTCAGGTGTCACTAAGGGAGCCTTTGGTCTTTAGTGAAAGAAATGACCTGACTGTTGTTGTTCATGTCAGTGTGGTTTAGTAAAATCAGACAATATAGCCTGGTTTATTCTTTCACGGTCACTAGAGGTGATTGCTGCTACTGCTCACGTTTGCAGCTGCTGGTATTTGGCGAAAAGGTTAATACAGAAGAGTGATGTTTCTCAGACAGGTGCCATGCTGATGCACAGTTCATGGCCTTTCACAGCAAGCACGGGTCCTCAGACATTCCTGTTGTACTTATCTAACCTCACCAGGTACATCCTTTACATCTTTGGTAACATAGTTGAGACCTCGTCTACTTTTCAGCTCAGTAACTCAGAGTGCATCTATGTTGTCCTGTAAAACGGAGTGTATTTTTTAAAGGCCCATATGGGGATCAAAGTATCTTCATACAACAGTTTGTATGATATCCTAAAAATTAGCATCCCATGAACGTCCTTAACGCAGAGTTGCATATTAACATAAAGTTAGGGAGGTTAGGTTTAGGTAAGTTCACACAGTTCCAAACACCCGTCTCCTGAGGAAAGTCACTGGAGAAGGTCCTGTGTTTTGTGACCCATCCAGCACCCCAGCCTGCTTGCTTACCACTCAGAACCATTTCCTTCTTAAGTCCCATCAGCGCATTGGCCACGTTGTCGCAGCCTTCCAAAATACATTAGTCATGCATGAATTACTGGCTCGTCATAAAGTAGGATATGTACAAATTTTGGTACATTACTTTAATAAGAAAACATATGAACAGCGCATAAGAACAGCCTGGGATCATGAATGTTGCAACCTAGCTTAGCTAAAGGTGCTATGGTTGTGTGTCAGTGCTCCATGTTATGTCGTTATGTTATTGTCACTATAAAAAATAATTAACAAACTAAAACCACATGGCTAACAAAGTAGAGGAGAGCCTTTAAGGTACACTCATGATGGTCTACAGGAAGTAAATGATGGAAGACGAGGAAGATATAGACATTTGTAGGCTAAATGTAGGATATTTTACTATTCTGTACAGTAATTTTCGGGCTAAATTGGGTTTGATGAAAGTGTTCTGTATGTCCTATATTGAGGTTTGGTCATGGACTTTCCACATCAACAAATGACGTGCAAGCTACCCTGGGTGTGTTGGTTGTTGATGTTCTCGGACACTGTGTCAAATTCAGCCTGTTGTATGCATTGACTGTTTTCAAAATATACCTCTGTTTTCACAGGAAATGTACAGTTTGCATACTGTCTCTTTCAAAATAAACGCACTACATCAGTACAACACAGGAATCGATGTTTTTTCCTTCAACAACAAACGCATGTAGTTACATTTGGCCAACAGCATGCACATCGTTAGGTTTAAGCAACAAAAGGCATGGTTGGGTTTAGAAAAAAAGAACAGGGTTTGGCTCAACAGTCATATGGGAAGAGAACACAGGCAAATTTGCAATTGTTGGATCCACCCACCACCTCTCCTGCTCTCCCTACTCAGACTTTCGCTCCTTGAACTGATGTTATGGTCTCGTGGCATTTCCCCCTGATGCTGCTGTCACAATAATGGCAACCAGCCGCATGTCATGCCAACGTGATAGGACAGCTTTTTGTGTCTGTGTCTGATGCCGGAAGTCACTGCCCAAGCACAAGTATTCGATGTGAATGGCCTTATCTAGAACCAGTGTTTGATTTGACTGTTCTGGGGTACTGTAGAAACAGCATGGGGAACTCTGTGGAAGAGGACCTGCTCCCTATAGAACGACTTTGAAGATAGAGAAAACACAATTCTTAGTTTCAGGTGTTTTTAAAATGAATGAAAACATAGTGAATATTATCAGGTCCTTGGTACTGAAGAGAGGGAAGGTGACTGACTGGTTCCACTTCTTGCTTGGAGGTAACCGAATCCCATCAGTCACTGAGAAACATGTGAAGAGCTTTGGAAAAACATTCAACTCCATGCTAAAAGACGCTGCTTCCATTGGGACAACAAACAAAGAACCGGATGGATCGTTGACAGGTGTAGACAAGTCAGAACTGCCAGGATAGCCTGGATATCCCAGCATGGTATCCTACCAAGGGTATTGTGGCCTCTGTTGGTGCATGAATTCCCATTGTCCTCTGTGAAGGGGTTCAAGAGAAGAATCACCTCCAAAGGTGGTTAGGGTTGCCCAGGAGCTTGAGCAGCATCGCCCTGTATCAAGCACCAAAACCCAAGGCAGCCTGTGAAGCCGATGGCCTGCTGTCAAAGCTCACCACATTTGAATTTAAATTCATGTTGGTGTTTTGGAATGATTTACTTAAGAGGACATACATCCTGTCTAATTATTTTCAAAAAGAATCACTGGATGTTAACACTCCCGTGGATCTCATTGACATTACTATGACTCAGATCAGAGAATTACGCACAGATGGGGCCTTTGACACCATGGAGAGCATGGCGAAAATCATGGCCAAAGAAAGCAACGCAACCACTGAGTTTGCAGGGAAGAGAGTCCGCAAGAGGAAGAGGCATTTCGATGAGGACGCAGAGGATGATCCAGTCCAGGACAGTAGAAGTCACTTTAAAACTGAGGTTTATTTTTACATCCTCGATATTTTTGTGGGGCAGTTTGAGAATCGTTTTTCCGACTAAAAAGAAATGGCCAAACTGTTCACTGTACTCAGTCCAAAGCGCTTTCAGCGTCCTGATGCTGAAGAAAAAATGCTGGAGCTTGCACGTTCGTCCGACGGTCCGCGGTGCTGAACAGCTCCCGGCGGGCGTATTTCAACCTTGATGGTGCGCCGCGACCGGCTTTGGGTCAGCTGGGAGAGGCTTGAGGCGAAGTAGGCTCACGGCTTATGTGTTTGCCACTTTCTTTTTCATTTTAACCCACACCATGATCTTTTCCTGACCCTAACCAAGTGGTTTTTGTGCCTAAACCTAACCAGACCTTAACCACAGGGCATCATGATGATTTCGGAACGGACTTCGGAACAATGGGTTTCATATGGTCGGAACAATGGGATGTCGGACCAATGGGCTGTCGGACCAATGGGCAGTTCCCATATGTACAAAGTTCATTAACCTGTTCGTGTTCGGATTATTTTGTTCTATGGAGGATGTTACACAAATGGACTACACTGAACTACAGCAGGCTGAGCATGGACAACAATTGGGGAGTGATATATCCATAATTAGTCTTATTAACTTACATTTTGGTTATGAAGAAATCAGCCAGAATGTTAGATTGATCTGTTGTTTAACTCCATGCTGACCACATCTAGGCACCTGTCTGTATCACTGCCTGTGGTGTTACTGTACGCCTTATAGTGTTATAGACCGCTGTGTCTATTTCATATTTGAACATGCATTAGTGTTACAGACCGCTGTGTCTGTTTCATATTTGAACATGTATTAGTGTTACAGACCGCCGTGTCTATTTCATATTTGAACACGCCACAGACCGCCGTGTCTATTTCATATTTGAACACGCCTTATAGTGTTACAGACCGCCGTGTCTATTTCATATTTGAACACGCCTTATAGTGTTATAGACCGCCGTCTCTATTTCATATTTGAACACGCCTTATAGTGTTATAGACCGCCGTGTCTATTTCATATTTGAACACGCCTTATAGTGTTATAGACCACCGTGTCTATTTCATATTTGAACATGTATTAGTGTTACAGACCGCTGTGTCTATTTCATATTTGAACATGCATTAGTGTTACAGACCGCTGTGTCTATTTCATATTTGAACATGCATTAGTGTTACAGACCACCGTGTCTATTTCATATTTGAACACGCCTTATAGTGTTATAGACCACCGTGTCTATTTCATATTTGAACACGCCTTATAGTGTTACAGACCGCTGTGTCTATTTCATATTTGAACACGCCTTATAGTGTTATAGACCACCGTGTCCATTTCATATCTGAACACACCTTATAGTGTTATAGACCGCCGTGTCTATTTCATATTTGAATATGCATTAGTGTTACAGACCGCTGGGGTGTCGGTGGCTAGAGCATGTGCCCCATGTACAAGGCTGTTGCCGCAGCGGCCCAGGTTCAACTCCAGCCTGTGGCCCTTTGCTGCATGGCACTCCCCCTCTCTCTCCCCCTTTCACACTTGTCTGTCCTATCCATTAAAGGCTAAAAATGGCCCAAATCTTTAAAAAAAAAAAATTAGTGTTATAGACCGCTGTGTCTATTACTGTGTAAGAAGAGACAGTGTACCTGGCCTGTTGGCGTTCAGCAACACCTGTGTGTGCTGTCGCTGTGGTGCTGAACAGGGTGCTGTCCTTGGTGCTAAATCATTTGAGAGCGACTTGATGTTCTGAAGAACAAAAACAGAAAACGGGTTGTCAAGTCGCTCTCAAATGATTTTGTCAGACAAGCGCTTGTCTGACAAAGATGCTTCACTGTATGTTTTCTTAGACATACAGTAGGCTTGCTTGCCTCACCACAGTGCTGTACATTAAAGGGATAGTGCACCCAAAAATGAAAATTCAGCCATCATGCCGAGGAAGGCTGTGGTGAAGTTCTAGAGTCCTCACATCCCTTGCGGAGATTGGCGGGGGGAGCGGCTAGCACACCTAATGGTTGACGGTGCCCCAGACTAACGTCCAAGAACACAAAATTGAAACCACAAAATATCTCCAACATGCTCATCCGTAGTGATCCAAATGTCCTGAAGCCCCGACATAAAAAGTTGTTTCGAAAAACGTCATTTGAACTCTGTTTTTAGCCTCACTGTAGCCTGTAGCTCTGACTGCTTCTCTGTGCTCCGCGCTCCCCCCCCACCTCTCCCTATCCCAAATTTAATTTAATTTAATTTAAGCGTTCATTTGGAAGTACAATGCATATTGTTGAACATCAGTATAAATACATCTGTAAATATGTCGGAGTTAGCAGAACTGCTAATTTACTTCCGTTGTCCCTTGTTGTACCGTATCATAGATACAAAATGACCGTACAACAACATGCCATTTAACTTGACAACCTTTATTAGCACTAACAAATGTACTGTAGATACAGTAGTTCGGCTGTCTGAGTCAAATAAAATAAAAAATTCAACTTGAAATAAATAAATAAATATTAAATAAAAATAACTTCAAACTGGGGCGGCACGGTGGTGTGGTGGTTAGCACTGTCGCCTCACAGCAAGAGGGTTGCTGGTTCGATCCCGGGTGTGGGAGCCCTTCTGTGCAGAGTTTGCATGTTCTCCCTGTGTCAGCGTGGGTTCTCTCCAGGACAAAGACATGCAGATCTAAATTGTCCGTAGGTGTGAATGTGACCGTGAATGGTTGCTTGTCTCTTTGTGTCAGCCCTGGGATAGTCTGGCGACCTGTCCAGGGTGTACCCTGCCTCTTGCCCAATGCCAGCTGGGATAGACTCCAGCCCCCCCGCGACCCTCAAGAGGATGAAGCGGTTAGAAGATGAATGAATGAATGAACTTCAAACTGAAATAAATAAATAAACAAATCTGAGTCACAAATAGGTACTCATCAAAAGAAAATAACTTCCACCACCTCAATCCCCCACCGTTGATTAAACACTGGAAATAAAATAAAAGAGGGAGACAGGTTTTTCCTATTTAATCTTATTTTGTTATATTTCTTCCTCTCCCCTCTCTGGAGGCGTCCAATCTCCCGCAGCCCTCCACCTCTCCCACCTTAATTAAACACTGAAAACAAAAATAAAAGACAGAGACATTTTTTTTCTATTTTCATCTTATTAAGCTATATTTCTCCCTCTCCCCTCTCTGGGAGCGTCCGCCCTCCCGCACATGCTCCCACGGCCCAGGTCTCCCTCTCATCCATTGCGCATATGCGTAAATGTGTCCCCTCACGCAAAATGTGGCCCCCCATGGAAGAAAATGCATGTTCTGCATTTAGGGAGGGGCGGCCCTGCTCCTACCCCTACTCACCTGCCACACTGCCCCCTCCCAACTTATTTATTTATTTCTATTTTCTTTTTCTTTTTTTTCTTTTTTTTCCCCAATTTATTCTCTTTAGTTTGTCTTTTACTTGAATTGTTTGTCTGTATGTTTGTTGTATGCGTGCGTGCATGTGTCGTATGTGCCGTCTGTCTCTGTCTTGTCCTGACCTGTACTGGGTGGGAAGGAGGGAGGGTTTGAAGGGAGGGTTTTTTGGTTTTCTTTTGTTTGTTTGTTTTGTTTTACTTTTTGTGACAGACTGAAGCACATATGTACTTCTCCACATTATGGACTACCTCTGTATGTCACCCTGTTTAAAATTCAATAAAGAGAGTTGGAAAAAAAAAAAAAAAAAATTGCCACTTTGTCAGTGGACTTTTACACCTAAATATGATGCACTAGGTATTCTCTTGCATCTGTTGTTGACATTCTGGGTCATTTTACTCTTGTTACATGCATTGTGTCTTTTCAAAATACACTTTAGTTTAAACAGGAAATGTACAGTTTCTGCTCATTAGGTGCAAACTTACAACTTTGGTAAAACACTTTGTATTTATTTTTATTTCCTTGTGTAACAAATGCACGTGAAAGTCTGTTTTTTGCCTCACCTCCCAGCTGCCCAATAGCGTCCTTCAATTACATTGTTACCGGCAGCATTACAAATGCCAGGCAGTGCGTTTCAAAACACCGCTAACAGTGCCTTTGTGTGTCAGTATCTCACGCGGACATCCACTGAATTAGCACTGGTATTTGATGACTTTGGTTAGTGGCTACTGTGTCAACAGCTGATGCTGCCAGTTGCATATACCTAGCCTGGAAATCCAGACTCAAATCTAGAAAGATTTTGAGTCTGGCCCTCACTGATACACCCTTCCTACCCAAGGGGTGGCACTAACTGAGGCATATTAAATGCTGCCACACGCAACTGGATAGCACGATAGCCAATCAGAGCAAAAAACAAGGTGACGTATTCATTGCAGTAAGGCCCATTTGTTTGCTGACCAGTGGGGCTAACTGATATACTATGCGTTTGCCGTATCCCGTCAATAAAACGGCAAAAATGTTCTTCCTGGAAGTGAAGGCTTCCAAGGCAGTCTTCTGTTCCTCTCTCAAGGAAAAAGATAAGTGTAGTAGGCTCAAAGCTAAATTAAATGGATGCGGTTCTTCGGCAGCTGCCATCGTAGCTGTTTACTTTTCGACTCCTATGGTGCAGCGCCGTCCTCATCATGTTACGCCCGCCCAGAGCCCGCCTATGTCACATAGACTGATCTGATTGGTCAGATGGCGATTCACGGGGCTCTGCTAGGGGCGGGGCATCTGGATTTCCAGGTTAATATATACCCCTATTAAAGGTGCCTTTGGTATCTAACGCCCAGATCACTGACAAAGCAGCAGCATTTGACGAATTTGGAATGAGAACAGGCTGAAATTGTGGCCACTCTTACTATTATCTTCCACCCGCTCACTAATAGCACACAGATCTGAAAGTCGGTCACCATTTGTCTTTTGTTTAGGTAGCATTTACAGTCTGGTTAATGCCCTTCCATAGCTTGACAAGCTATTTCACAGCGTGGCATACAGACATATGTCATCATTGTTTACAAACTGTTAAAGGGTCTACATAGTAGTGATGCACGGGTCGGGGTTTTTTCCAACCCGCCCCACCCCGCCCCCGCCGCTGTTAACGTACCGTCTTGTGGCTCTCATGCTTGTATAGCTTATCACAAGAATTGCACTTCACGTAGCCAATGCTGCTGTCGTCTGCTGCACTAACTACCTCACAGAAATTGTCCCAAACATTTAGCAGCAGCTTGGCCTTCTTTTCTTTTAACTCTGTACTCTCCCAACCATAATCCGTCTCTCACTTCTTCTTCCATCTTCACCACTTCATTGATTCTGGTATGTTGTGGCCGCTGCTTGTGACATCACGTCGCAGGTTACGTTACGTAACGTGCATTTACCTAACCTACAACAGTGTTGTTAACAAGTAGGCTATATCCGACATATTTAATCTTTAATGACCTGCCCCACCTGCCCCGCCAATAAAGTGAACACTTCTTGACCCGACCCAACCCGACCTGCGGGTAACCCACGAGACCCACGGGTTACGGGTCGGCCCGCTCATCACTACTACATAGTTCTCATTAGTAGACAGTCTAGTGACCTCATGTAATTCCAGCATAGCTCCGCCCCCCAGGAGTAAAGGGCCTTTAAAAGTATTGATTTTTATTGTTCTTTACTGTTTTTATGGTAAATAAAGATATGTATGAGCCCATTATGGTACCACTTTAATCCAAATGAAAAACATTTCCCCTAAATGACAACTTCTGTCTGAATTGAATTTATCTGAAGTCTAATCTCCCCAAAAAGTTTAGGATTTAGTTTTTGGATGTTGTTTTTGTCCCTTTTTGTTTGTGTTTTTGTCCTTTCCCACTAACCTTCATGTTTTCATGCCTTCAGTGGATTTAAATATCAAATTGAACTTTTCAGACAAACCTCCATGAGCGAACACATTACAGAGCACTTCAGGGAACTGAGTTAACTATTGTGCAATGCATCAAGGTACATATCCAGTATTTATGCATGCATTTAGCAGTACACTCTCAATGACCGGTGGCAGCTGTCCAGTTTCAACCTGTTCCACTGTGGGCCTCTCCAAGCTGTCTTGTCTAAGTCCTCTGGGTTCTGTGCCTCGCTCCAGAGATGCCTTCAGGATACCCCTGCCCCTGTAAATATTCATCACTGCATCAACTCTTTTTGCATTCTGGGAAAATGTCACTTATGATCTCAAGCTTGTGTTTGCCTGAAACCTCCATGACAGCAGTGGCAGATTCCCTGCACAACACTGAGAGAGAGAACAGTCACACTGACAATGCGCTGTAAGCTTGGCCAAGTGGAAAATTCTGCTGCTGTCATTCTCCGTCTCACTATTTTTTTCTCCCATCATTCCAATGTCACAGCAGTGATGTGAGAGCTGGTTCTAACTGTTGGCTTCACCCCCTCTGGGACAATTTCAGCTAACCACTGGTACTCCTTTTTGGCCCCCTTTATTCTGCAATGATATCACAGGGTTTTTTAGAGGAAAGGTTTGTGTAGACAGCTGCAGCACCTTGTCTCTACCACATGTTGGTTTCAACATTGTTGGGGGGGGGGGGTTTCCTTATCTGCTGTGAGAGTCCAAAGGGCAGAGGGATGTCTTATGCTTTAAAGCCCTCTGAGGTAAATTGTGATTTGTGATATTGGGCTTTATAAATAAAACTGAAAATTGAATTGAATTAAACAACAGCACTGAACAGTGCTGACAAAGCTAATGGTGTTAACCGGGAGGAACTGGAGGATGGGCACTAAGCTGTTAGTTCTGCTGCATTCATATTTCCATAGCAATTCATGTAATGAAATAAGTTTTTTTTAGCCATATTTTGTGTGGTTAATAACTACAAAAACTACAAACAGTTGTGGGTCATAACAGTAAAGAAGCTGTTGAAAAGAAGCTGTTGCATGCTATTTTAGAAGCAGCATGACTAACTGAGTAATCCTGTTTGGTACGGGTCCATGTCATTGGTTCGACAGCCCATTGGTTCGACAGCCCATTAGTCCGACTGTCCGCGGTGCTGAACGGCTCGCGGCGGGCGTATGGTGCGCCGCGACCGGCTTGAGGCGGAGCAGGCTCACGGCTTATGTGTTTGTCACTTTCTTTTTCATTTTAACCCACACCATGATCTTTTCCTAACCCTAACCAGGTGGTTTTTGTGCCTAAACCTAACCAGATCTTAACCACAGGGCATCATGATGATTTCGGAATGGACTTAGGAACAATGAGTTTAATATGGTCGGAACAATGGGATGTCGAACCAATGGGCTGTCGAACTAATGGGCAGTTCCCTTTGGTACAATCCCCCAACCTGGTCTCAGGTTTCTGAAGGCCAGGTCAGGTTTAATTTATTACCTGCAAACAAGTGGGCACTTTTTACAATAAACTCAATGCATTTTTTTGCTGGCATGTTAACGGTTGTTTTGTTTTGTTTTTTTGACAAAAACTATGACAACATTTTTTCATCAACAACCTTTATATCATGACAAAAATGAGACGATCTTGAAAATAGATCTTGATAATAAAGACTAAGACAAAAATCTATGTTTCATATGTTGTGATCTAAGCTCCTATCAGATCTCTAATTGAAGTATTAAAATGGCTATAGGAAATAATTAATAATTATTAATAATAAATATTAATTATGTAAAATAATGTGACTTAATTTACATTAAATCACCTTGTGGGGCACCACTCTCATAAGGGTAAAAATGATAGCCAGTTCAAGATATCAGTCAAATTCACTAAACTATCAATTTGGAATTTTGATTAATAATTAAATTAATAACTATAACCAAAATTACCGTATCAATATTCAAGGCTGAAGGATTTCAGAGTACTTGACATAGTAGAGGTTGACTATTTATTCACTCTTGTGCAATACTGAACAGACAGCAAGTATGATTCCAAAGGTATTTATTCATAAAGAAGCAAAGCAACAAACACAAATATTGGGCGGCTGGGAGGTGAGGCACATGGGTCCAACAAAAAAACAGACTTTCACCCAGAATCCTGTTGTGTGCTTCCCATTTGAATGCTGAGCCATTTTGTTTTAAACTAACTATAGAAAGTACGGGTGGTATATGTGTGTGTGGGTGTGTGTATGTGAGAGAGAGAGAGAGAGAGAAAGAGAGAGACCAAAGGTGCGTGTGCGAAACAAAGGCCGCCTGGCCTACAAACAAAATGGCTAACAACAGAGAACTACAAGATGGCCGAATCAGAGATGACGTCAGACTGGGTGAGGTTTTGCCTGACCATGTGGTCAGTCAGTACAAAGGAGAAGTAGTGGGGACTTCAAGTTCCCTCTCTTTGTGAGTGAGTATATGTGTATGCAATAGTAGTTGCAAAAGGGTCTGGGTTAGCACAGAGGATGTTTAGTTGCATGCAAGTGTAAAGTGTGAGCAAACTAACAGCACCTTCATAGAAAGGCACTATACAAACCGAACTGCAAACAACCACAACAATAACTCAGTGAACAGCATTAAATCACAACTGACAAAGTTAAACATACTTGCTTAGCCTGTGCAACTGTAATAATGGTATGCCTAGTTGTTACATTACCAGTCCTTGAATTTAGGGAGGAGTTGCTTTATGCAGTTTTTGTTAGCTGGCAGATGAAGGCTGGAAAGAGCTTTGGTTCCAGATGCAGTCCTTGATTTTGACTTATGTGTGCATCAGAGGTGGAAAAAGTACTGAAAAATTCTACTCAAGTAGAAGTACCTTTATTTTGATGTAATTCTACTTAAGTACAAGTAAAGCTTCCCATCTAAAAATCTATTCAAGTAAAAGTAAAAAGTAGTTCGTTTAAAATGTACTTAAAGTAGAAGTTACTTAAGTACTTCCAACAACTTGATGGGGGTCAGTCCTATGCAGTGCAAAAATGGTCCAGGGGTCATAAATCCAATCCGAAAATTTTTCTATGATGAACCATAGAATTCAATTCAGTTTAGGGCTCCACAATATCATTAGAGCATCACCATCGCACTGTGCTCTTGTGTAATAGTCACAATGTGAGACTCCAGTATAAGTTCATCATGTCAGTATAGTATAGTACATACTTATTTTGCTGGTTAATACTTTTAGCTTGTGAAGTTCTCAATTTCCATGACAGTTTGATTGTAAAATGTATATCTCATGCAAATGCAGCCTTTCCAAATCCCAAATGATGACTTCTTTCCAAATAGAGCTATTCAAGTTATTGCAATACACTGTATATTGCAATAAATATCGCAGTAGGCTATACAAAATCCTCGCATTGTCAGTTTTGTCTAATATTCGCAGCCCTCATTCATTTTGATACACAACTGTTAGACTGATGATACACAGAGCGACTTTTTGAGCAATACTGTTGGGCATTATTCTCAGGGATGCAAACAGGTCTATTGTCAAAAAAGAGAGAGCTTGTTGAAGCGAAATTCTGATTATTAAAATACACTAACACTAATTTGGAAGAATAGTGTGTATTCCAAAACAGAACAAATCCATTGAGCAACAGTGTTTCCCCTATATGCAACTAGCAGCGGTGGTGCTCCGCTGCTGAAATATGACCGCCGCTGCTGATTTATTTTTAGCATTTTTTGTCTTAGCTCTTTAGAAACTACTACACTGGGCACCTTCTCTCCTTCTGTCTTTCTCTCTCTCATGTCCTGTTACTGCATCTTGCTAACTCGGCCGTACTGCATGTCACTAACTCGGCTTCTTCTCCGGAGCCTTTGTGCTCCACTGTCTCGCAGGTTAATTCATATTGCAGCGGTGCCTGGATAGTGTGACGTGTGGTTGTGCTGCTGCCGTGGTCCTGCCAGATGCCTCCTGCTGCTGCTGTTATCATTAGTCACACTTCTACTGTCATTATACACATATGATTATTGTCACATATGTATACTATCAGATATTAATATGTAATTTCAACATATTGTACCACAGTAGCAAGAATTATAACTATAATATTATTACTTTCATTAATGTTGTTGTAAGCTATTAACATTATCGTCTGTCCTGCATCTCTCTCTGTCTCTCTCTCTCTGTCTCCCCTTCTGTCTCATTGTGTCATACAGATTACCGTTAATGTATTATGTTGATCTGTTCTGTACTACATCTATTGCACGTCTGTCCGTCCTGGAAGAGGGATCCCTCCTCAGTTGCTCTTCCTGTGGTTTCTACCATTTTTTTCCCCCCTTTAAAGTTTTTTTTTGGGGGAGTTTTTCCTTATCCGCTGTGAGGGTCCAAAGGACAGAGGGATGTTGTATGCTGTAAAGCCCTGTGAGGCAAATTGTGATTTGTGATATTGGCCTTTATAAATAAAATTGAAATTGAATTGAATTGCTGTGGACGCTTCATATCCAGGTCAATTCACACACTTGTGAGTAAAGCATATAAGAGGAGAGGAGAGGGCTCCGTCTCTCTTCATAAACTAAAGTTATATTATTTTGCGCGACGGACGCTTCATATAATAACATAACGATATACTATTTGTCGTGTTATACGGTGAAACGTTTCACCTTATAACGTGATGACTTATATTGTTTACACGACGGCATGTCATTTCTGTCTCTACATGGTCGCACCTTTACAATCCTCTGCTTTCTGTATGGCGCACGGCGGAGTTAGGCCCAAATGCACACACACACACACACACACACACATATACAGACTACAGACACGCACACACACACACACACACACACACACACACACACACACACACACACACACACACACACAGGTGAGCACACAAGAGCACGGGCCATTTTTCTGACCGACAGCACTCCCACCCTCCTCCATCTCTCTCTCCAGTAACTAGCCGGCACCGGCCACTTGTTCTGGGTCAATTCCACGTGAGATTTCCGAGATTCACCCTTTTGGTTTCCATTTAGCCGAAAACTTTTTTTTTTATTTTTTACTGAGTAACGGATGTGATTTCAAATGTAGCGAAGTACAATACTTCAGTCAAAATTTACTTAAGTAAAAGTAAAATTACAGATTTCAAAAACTACTGAAAAAATGACAAATTACACAAAAAAACTACTCAATTACAGTAACGTGAGTAAATGTAATTAGTTACTTTCCACCTCTGGTGTGCATTTCCTTTTATTTCATCAGTTTTTATTTTCCTGGTGTAAAAACAACTCACTATGTGACTATGTAGCTTTTTAAAGAAGCCATAATGGAAACTTTTCACATTTACTGGTTTTACGAGAAAGGTTTTAAGCAAAGCAGAAGTAGTAGTTGGCCATGGAGGTTGCTGTTCAGCATTAGTTACATAGTCTGTCAATAAACTTTGACCAAAGTGCCAAAGTTTTAAGTCACAAAAGCTCTTGCTCTTCTGACACTGAAAGCGAATGCTTTGGCTTTTTTTCTTGACCTGAGTTTTGACATGCACTTGCTTCATGTAAAGCCTCTGTTTTTTTTAGCCTTATCAAAGATATGTATATCTAGTACTCAAAATTGAATAATTTATTTAGTTATTGATTTTGACACCTTCAGGCAATGAAACAAGCACAGTAAACACAGTAAGTAAGCACACTATCAGCGTGTCATCACCTTACAAAAATGTGCATGTTTGCAAAACACTGCCTAGTTTTACATTCAGCAGACACGGAGCAATACGATCATTCATCAGGAGTCCTGTTTGTGCATCTGATGGATGCAGCGTTAGGCAAGTTACTCTCAAAATGTTACTGTCTATGTAGAGTAATACATTACTTATTTTGCATTACTTTCATCAAAGCACAGAAGCTCCAGTTTATTACAGTTCATTTCAAATCCAGTGCTGCACAGGTCTGACCCATTCATGCATTCACATACAGTTGTTACCACTTTGTATTAATAATAGTAGATATAGAACAATTAAACATCCTAGACCTTTTGAATAAATGAATAGCCTTGGACACAGAGAGGGTCAGGCAGAGGATCAAAGTCTGATAATTATGAGATACAGATACATATTTGTGGTGCTATGATATATATATATATATATATATATATACAATAAACAAATGTTGAGGTTAGCACAACAAATGGAATGACATGCACTTGAGTCACTATGACGAGCGCAAATTAATACACCAGAGCTGGAAGACCCACCTGCCATTTCCCGGTGTGTCGGTCAGCTACAACAGCACCGGGGAGAGAGTTATGCATAAGAACGAAGAAAAAACGAACCGGGGGCCAGCTCCTTATCCCCACTACTTTCAGGCAGCCTTAGGATGCAAAAGCAGAACGGCAAGCGGTGTAAACGTTGTAGTTACATTAATGGAAACAAACTGAAAATGATAACGCACAGTACGGCATGACCCAGATGTGCTTATCACCGGCACCCTTCAATGATGTAGTCTGTAATGACATGACAAGACACAGTAACCTTTGGATGATATTTTTTCTGGTGACACACTGGTGGAAATGGAGCGGTGTGAATCAGTGAGGATGAATGAAAATGAAAACAATAGGATGGTAACGCCATATGTGACATTGTAAATGTAATTATATTACCTGAAATCCTGTTAGTAATGGGTAATATAAAAACATAATATATTATTGTAACGTGTGACTTTTCTAATGTGTTACCACCAACACTGGATGAATGTTAGTTCAATTTTCACTCTCTTTTAGCTCTGGTTAGGTCGCCACCACCTCCTGAGAAAAAATCTGTCTCTTTAGCTGCTAATTCTCCACTGCGTTCAGCAGCTAGTCTCTAACAATGTCTGTCTACTGTTTGCTGCTGAGCAGGTAGTTAGCAATGGCTTTACCAGAGCTTTGTCACTGAAAACAGTGCTGCTGCTGGAAACCAGGATGATGAGCTCAGTGTGCACAGTGGGAAAGCCAAGACAATGAGCTCAAGGATGCTAAAATGTTCAGTAGAGCTGCAGGAAAGGGTTGGTTATAATTCTCTGTGGGCACGTCACTGCAAGCAAGCCCTTTCACATTGCACATTGGTCCTTTCACATCGCACATGTTAACAATTGATATGATCAATTGTTAACATAAAAGTCTTGATTAATGCAGCTTTAATGAGTTATTCTTCTGTCTGAATAATTCTAGATAAAACTGTGCTCTGAGAGCACTGAGCACTCACATCCATTTACTTGAGATCTGTTCCATGTTTCTCTCCCCTTTGCATTGCCTCTGCTAGCTACTGATGTACAGCATGAACTCTGCTACGGTAACACAATAAGCAGACTGGATGCCATTACCTTAGAGAATCATGTGCAGAAAAAAGTTGGCTTTTTCAAAGCTTTGTGGGATTTTACAAGCTAGACAATGTTCCAGATAGGTGTTTCAGTTGGCCCTGCTTGATGATTATTGGTGGTTGAATATTTGCATTTGCATGTTTAATGTACTTCTAATTCTTTCAATTTGCATAATGGCCCTTTTGCTATCCATCTGAAGTCACTTAGAGGCAAGGGAGCAAATGGCTCGCTGATCTCTGCCGTTTCACTGCATAATTTTCCCATTCCCACTGATGGCCGTGGTTGGCATCCATTGTAATAGGCCGTCTGATTAGTGATTAAAATGTTTACCGGTACATGGGGAAATAGATCCAGGCAATAGGCCACCTCTGGAGCCTAAGCACGCAGCTGGCTTCACATAGACAAATGGCTTGGTGGCTGATGTCTTTTTAACCATGTACTTAGTTGGCAAAATGGTGAATGCTGGGAAAACAGCAAGAGGGAGGTTTACTGATGCATTAAATCATACACGCCAATAAGATTATAGCTTTTTTTACTTTACCATTTGTCACAGATGGGTGGATTTACAATTGCACGATGATGTTAGACTAGTTGATGTTGGTTCTCTGGTCAAAATCAAGGCAGTATTAGTTTATTCTGAGTTCATTACATATGGTTCTTGTTGCTTTGGAGAACAACAAACCTTCCTATTCTACAGGCTGTTTCCTCTTTTATTCCTTCAAATGCAAATCTGTATAATATGGGTTGGATGTCAAATCACACTGCAGAGTAAACACACCATGGTGAGCTGTATATGTTTAATGTCAAGAGCAGGTTGTTCACCAATCAGAAGATCAGCAGTTTGATCCCCAGCTTCTCCATTCCGCATGCCAAAGTGTCCTTGAGCAAGATACTGAACCCAGTGGTTGCTCCGTCGGTGTGTAAGTGTGCTAAAAACTGAGCAGCAGGTGACGCCCGGCATGGTAGCCTCGGCCACCAGCGCATGACTGTGTGTGTGAATGGGTGAATGTGACTCATAGTGTAAAAAGCACCTTGAGGGGTCAGATGCATAGAAAGGCACTATACAAATGCAGGTCAATTTACCATTTAAGCTACTTTAGAATCAGAATCAGTTTCAGTTTTAGCCACACTTCAAATATAATTATTTTGAATAAAAGTTTGTATTGCTAAATTATATATTTATATATTTTTTCCTTTCATCCTGCTGCCATTATAGTGATAATTTCTTTGTCTGAAGTCTTTGTCATGCACATGCATACATGTTAAAGTTGAATATAAACCTGGTTACATGTACAGTAGGCTATATATAGCCAAGAAATCAGCTCTCTCCAGGAGAACTAGCTGTGGAATCAGGTTTCTCTAATGCCTGCTACATGAATTACAGAAACCAGGTCTCTCCTGTACATGGTGCTTCTCTTCAGCACATGTAAAACCATAACATGCCATTTTTTAATTTTTTATTTCTGGTAGTTGATGAATTAAATAAACATGAATTACAGTAATTAGCTAAATGTAAAAATTTTGGTAGAGCAGATTTTCTAAAAATTTGGACAAAACCAAGCTAGCTGTTTCCCTGTGCTCCCAGTGTTTTTGCTGAGCTAAGATTAATTGCCTTCTGTCTGTCTTCATATTTAGCATACAGCGCCGAGAGTGGGTTCAATCTTCTCATCTCACTCCCGACAAGACAACAAATGAACTTGGTTCCCAAAATTTTCAGATTACTGCAGAGTTCCAATTGTTACCTGTTTATGCAAGATCATATAAGTACACAGGGCCCTATTTAAATGATAATATAGCACATGGTCTAAAGTGCATAATGCAAGTGAATTTAGGGCGTGTCCATCTCCACTTTTACTTGATAAACAGCTCATAATCTGGGCGCACTGTAAAGCACAGGGTGCAAAGGAGTTGTATTTAGTCCCCTAACTAAACATTGGTGTGTTTTGGGTATAACATCAGAGTGTCATCTCCCATTCCCTTTAAATGCCAGTTGTGCTTGCACTGCTGTTTGTTTACATGGTGGATTCGGCACATTGGAGCAGTGAGTGGTTTTCTGCTGAGAGTGATGCAGTAAGAGCAGTGATCTCACTGCTGCAAATATCGTGGTCCTTTTAAGCAGCAAAAGTAAAAACTGTAGTTAGAAACTTGACAGAGAAAACAGAACTACACTTTAATCATCTGAAAAAATCACTGAAGTTACACTGCTCCTCATGTGTAAATGCAGCAGGAAGTTGGACAGCAGCTCTGCTCTGATCTCTGCTACATTCACATTTTAGAGAATGTCATTAATATTTTCCTCATTAAAGATGAATTATTTCACCCACCTGTAACCCATATGCGCATTCCTGTGAGCGTAACAAGCAGAGTGTTCGCCTGTTGTGAACCTGCCTATGTAGGCACATCTTATAATGTGAATAATGACCCCTTTATACAGCAAGAAACTACTGCACCATTCTGACTTTAGAACCGTTTTTTGTTGGTCGATGGCGCAGTCGCTTTCTGCTGTCTCAAAGCAGCAATACGCCAACAGTGCTGCAGACTACACTTCATTTTAACGCCGGAATTCCACTGGATGTCCGTCAATCCCCACCGGCTGCGTTTGCTGTGCGGAGCAGTGCAGCTCCGCTGGACAGCGGGAGTCACGAGGACCCACGACCCAATTCACACATAATTGCGCGATATAACAAGATGTAGTTTCTATAAACAGAACCACAAAACCAGAGGAGTAGCAGGAAGACATCTTGGTGCACCTCCATGATTAACATCTCGTCCATGGTGTCAACTAGGCTTGTGCCGATTTATGGTTTAACCGGTTCGGTCCGGTTTAAGAACTCCACCCGGTTTAATTCACGTCAACCGGATAAACCGGGTCGGGGGGGGGGGGGCTTTTCACATCAGCGGCGTGTCAAGGGACTATATTCAACTTATCTTGCATTGTAACATGCATTATGACAACTTAATAAGGTTTATGTATGTTTTTAAATGAAGTGGAGGAGCCTACAAGTGTTTTGTTTAGTTTGTCTCAGAGGATCCGCAGACTGCGGACTCCGCAGCACTGTTGCCAACTCCTCAGTAAGAAAAGTAGCTATTGGCTGTCCTAAAAGTCGCTAGAAGTCGCTAAATGACGTCATCGACTAATTTACATTTACATCCCGCCCTGACTGTAAACCAGGTCGGGATCAGAGCGATAGATCAGCCAGTGGCGGTTCCGCGCATGCGCGATTCACTTGCAGTCTGGACATGGAGGGGTTAACATCTCCTGCTCTGACTGCTGCTGGGAGGGAGGACTGGGCCGTCTGTGTACAGCATTATCACCACCTAGTGGGTTGGAAGCGCATTACACCTATAATGGGCTTTTATTTGGAAAAACAGCTCAAATTAGGTATATAATTCGATATATCGGTTCGGTTAGATATTTGGCTTTAAATCAAACCGATTGGAAAATTTTCAAACCGGCACAAGCCTAGTGTCAACGGGGTGAAATGACATCTGAAAACCTCTGACCTGCTGACTTCAGGCCTGCCTCCGCCCATTGTGATGTTTTCAAGGTGTAGTGCAGGGAAACATGATCCGCCGTGAGCACTGTGTATTTTATTTTCTGTGCACAACTTCCTGCCCCGCACGATCTGCTCCGTGCTGAATTGCTGCGTTGTGTTCCGTTGTCTGGTAAAAATAGAAGTCCTGCGTATCTGTTGCGGAGGGCTCCGGAGCGCCGCAGCTGTGACGGAGCCGGCACGCAGCACAGCCGCAGCGGGTGGAAGCACACACATTGACTAGAATTGAAACGTAGCAGCTCCACTGCCGCTCCAGAGCGCAGACGCAACCAACACGCATCTGGTGGAATTTGGGGGTAAGACCTACACGCCCATGGATGCACAGATGGGCGCAAGTACATTTGCTACTGACAACATGTGGACACTGGCTATGAAAGTGACAACTGTGTTGGTCTAAAACTAGTAATGACAGTTATGCTGCCATCTGCTCCACTTTGCACCGGGTGAGATAGGGCCCAAAGACGCCTGAGTGCTTTCATGCCTGATCACATCATGTGGAGATGGAAACACATACTGACCACATCAAATAAACCGGCAGACAAAGCATACATCATTTGTGATTATGGGGCTGAATTACAATGACAAGTGAAAATCACACTACATTTATAATAAGATAAGACTTGGTGATGCTATGTTGATGCTCTGAGTATCCAGTCTCAGTTCTATAATGCTGATTTTGTCATTGCCTGGAAGCGTCTGATTCGGAAAGGTGAAAGGTCATAGGAGGGCACTTCTCCCAGGGTGAGTTCACACAGGAGCTTGCCAATGATTGGTCCAAACTTGAAGCCGTGACCTGGAGAAGAGAAGTCATTACAGTGAGCAAAGTACGTACACAGATCATTAAACCATGTCAGATGAATCAGCATCCTAATTTGAGCGAATCTCTGCCATGCACCTTGTAGTTAGCCTATAAATAGCCTGCATCTCTGGGCCTTTGTCTAAGTCAGGCGGTGGGTTCAAGCCCCACATGAGTGAATGCATAAAAGAAGAGTAAACCTGTTGCAATGCCTGTCACTGAGCATCTAGTCACTTTAGTGAACTGGGACCAAATGCTAAATTAAGGGGGATTTGTCCTTTCTCTGTGTAATGGCTTCATGTGCTCAAGCCCAGGAGTGAGATGAGAGAGTGCTATTTTCAAAATGCAGCAGTCTGATTGTGCTTGTTGCTAAGGTCTGAGAGGCAAATTGTGAATGTCAACAGGGTTTGAGGAATGCAGCACATCACCATCTGACAAAGGTCTCGGAGCTCCTGTGGATTTTGCCTGGCTTTGAAGTCATAAAAGCTTGGCTCTGACAGTTTGGCCACGTGAATTTTCATCTCGCCAGAGAAGGAGAATGGAAAACCTCAATAGATGGCCAAGCCCACAGGGTGACTTTGTAGCCATGGCAACCCCCCAGTACTTGCTTTAAAGCACTTGTGTCGGGCTTTGATGACAAATGCACGTAGTGAAGGAGGGGGAGGAAGGCAACACATTTTTTCTTCTGTATTAGGCAGAAGCCCTGTGAACTTCTCAAATATGACTTTGAGCATCTTTACTGCTGCTGGGGAATGAGCACAAAGAGCACAGGTAATAATTAATACAGACAAATAAAAAGAATAAGCAGTGCTGCTCTCTGAAGACAATGGGCCTCATTCACAAACAGTGTGTAAACACAAATCTGTGCTTAAACTGTGTGTACAAGGGTTTCACATACAAATACAGGATTCATCAATATTTTCTTACCTGAATTTTTCATACTCTGCCAACAGATTGAAAACTGCCTCAGACCATGCGTTCACACAAATGATAAAGGCCCGGCTCTCTTAGAAAATGCAGACACCTACTTTTGGACTAAATACATTCATAGCATATTAATACTGCATTTATTAAAAAGGGCTTTAATAAACAACAATATTAAAAACCATTAATTTACACATGCATCGGACAAATGTTTGAATTAAAAATAATGCCCTTTCATCCCTATCAACAATGGTCACAATTAGAATATTTAATTTAATGGTGTCCCAGTTCTTCCTTACGATGGAGTACATGCCATATTTAAATTGACCAGTTTTGGTGTGCACTATTTTTTGACTTGGCCATAATGATCGGTCATTCCCACAAATTTCTGTGCCATTGCTCTATGCAGAAAGACTCAGATCCACTAACACAGGCACAGAAAATTAGCCAATGTGCTTGTGCCATTAATCCAATTGTAATTTTTTATTTGCACTTCTTTTGTGCACAAAGAAACAACATTTCTACACACAGCTTAGTGAATGAGGCCCAATATGATTTGAGTAATGCAACAATGAAGTTGTGGTAATTAGCAATTTCCAACTATGGGGTTCAGAAAACTTAAGCTTTATGATATGAAAGTACCTTTAAAAGACTAGAATTACTGCCTTGCGGTTGTATGGCTCCACAAATGTGTCAAGTTGCAGTTACAGTTTACATGGATGCTTCACACACATCTTCCCCCCAACAGCACAGAAGATCTATACAATCAGCAGTTTAAAGGTGGACACCGAAGTCTCCAATTCAGTATCTGACCAGATGTCTCTCCTTCTGTTCTTGAGATATGACGTTGATAGTGGCCAGAAAAGTGTACATATGGATTATTATGATGTCAACGTGACAACATGTTTTGTGTGGTCACAATGACCTTGACCTTTGACCATCAAATTCTAATCAATTCATTCTTGAATCCAACTGGATGTTTGCACTAAATATGAGGAAACTCAAGACCTTCATCACACCTTCTTGAGATATCACCTTGATGAAATAAGATGGATGCAAGGTCACAGTGACCTTTAACCACCAAATTCTAATCAGTTCATCCTTGAGTCCAAGAAGAAGCCAAATGTGAAGAAATTCCCTCAAGGTGTTCTTTGGATACCACTTTCATGAGGATGTGACTTATGAGTTCACAGTGACCTTGTCCTTTGACCACCAAATTCCAATCAGTTCATCCTTGTCTCAAAGTGGATGTTTGTGCTAAATTTGGAGAGAAGACATTTTAGAGACTGGATGTAGGGATGAAGAAACTGATGGATGGATGGCTAGTTACGAAAGCTAACAAACATGAATGCCTTACCCAGTGGGTGGTAGTTACAAATTACATTTACTCCAGTTACTATAACAACATTTCTTGTAGTTGAGTATCTTTAAAAATCAGTAACTTTACCTTTACTGAATTGTCTTTCATCTAAAGTATTGCACTTCGCTATTCCTCAAGTCACATCCATCACAGAGTAAAAACAAAAGATGAAAAGGCCTGATAAACTGTCAGAATGGAGCAAAAAGGGCACAAATCAGTGGCTGCAGCAAAGCAGATGCTGCTGGTGTGTCTGCAGCTCTGGGAGGGCAGAGGTCCTGATAGAAGACACCGTAACATACATGTTGTAAATGTATAGGGTCAATGGGCATGTGTCAGGATTTTGAGGAGTGTGGTCGCATCCGGGCCAGACCAAGCAGTTTATTAACAGTACATGAGTGCAATATTACAAAGGATTACATCATGATGGACAATGATTCTGGCTAGGAGAGACTGAGTGCTCTGGTTACATTTTGCTTTGAGAATGAACCAGCTGAGAAGTTGAACGTAGAACAGACTGAAGAGGACTTTGCGGCCCACAAGACTGGCAGAATGTCAGGTGACAACAAACTCACAGATGGATGTAACTCACTGTACAGAAAGACAACAACAACCATCCCACATGATGTGAACATGGCATAAAGGCATACCACAGCAGCATCATCTCAAAATAATACTACACTTTTATGAAATCAACATACATGGAGAAATATCACTTATACTATATAATATATTACTGACTACTAGGGGTGGGGAAAAAAATCTATACAGCATAGTATCGCGATATTTTGCGCAGTGACATTTTAATACAACTTTTGGTACTAGAATAATAAAAATCAATTGCTTTTCCTGTCCACTAGATGGTGCTGATGTTTTTTTTCCTGATGAGGGCAGCAGAGGTCTGAGTCAGTGGCATTTCGCAGAAAGTTAATCAAAACAAAGATGGAGGCACTGGGAAAAAAAATCATGAAATGCGCCGTCAGCATTTAAATCAAACGACTGGACTTATTTTGGATTTTTTGACACAGAAGGAAAGGAGGACTTGGCTATGACACATGCCATTTGCAAGCAGTGTCATATGAGAATAAAGTCTCTGGGAATACGATGAACATGAGGGCTCACCTATCACACCACCAACTGGAGATAGCATTAGCCACTTAAGGGGCCAAGCTAACACTAAACCCGCTCTGCTTAAAAATCAACCAATGCTGGACACACTTTGCTTGACAAAACGACCATCCAGCTCTGAGAGAGCTAAGAAAATAACACAGTCCATCACCTATTTTATGTGCAAAGATCTGTGTCCATAAAGCATTGTTGAAAACAAAGGCTTTTGTTAAATGCTAAAACAATACAGCTGTACCCAAGCTCTACAAAGAAGTGAAGCATTAAGTTGAGAAATCTTTGAGTACAGCAGAGGGGTTGGCATTAACTTCTGACGCCTGGACTTCAAGGTCAGTTATCTCACAGAGAACTGGCGACTGCTGTCTTACGTTCTCCAAACTAGAGCAGTACACCAAAGTGCAAGAATGGGGCACTGCCAACTAAAACCTTGTCGAGACAGACAATGCTTATAACATGGGTGTTGTTCAGTTAGCAGAATACCTGCATGTGAAGTGTTTCAATCACGCACTTAATCTGGCCTCACAGAGGGCGTTACATCTGCCAACAGTTCAGTTTGTCAAGTGTATGCAGCATATCCGACAGGTTTTATGACAGTGTTGGTCACTCTTACTGCTTTGCATCACATTTTGCTGCAATGAACATGATTAAAGTAAGATGTGCACTGAAAACTTCATCTTACAATGTGAAACTGATGTTGACAAAGTTTTCCTTTGTAGAAATAATTTGCAGTTGGATAAATGGCAATATATTTCATCCTAATACTCATATTGCAGTATTGCAGTAATATTGTATCATGGCCAAAGTATCATGATAATTTTGTGTTGTATCATATACGATAATATTGTATTGTGGTTCCTCGTGTGAGTCTGAGAAATAATTTCAAGGGGGAGACCAGACAAGACTCACCGGGATTATATGGCTTTTTAGAGCAAGATCTTGGAAACATCTGGTCAAATTGCCACAAAATTCACAGGGCATGATCCCTTAAAATATCAGTAATGCCCTGGCATGTTCTCGTTGCCTTAACATTTTTGAGCATGATCATGCACCCTATCCCCCTACACTTTCTGAATTTTCAAAAGTGGAAAAGGTTTTCGTTATTTTCACCCATCTTTCATACCAAATACACAAGTGGGGTAGAGCATAGCCCAACAGGAAAATATCCTTGCAGAAACAGCAGAGGCTACATACAGAGCTGCAGCATCCTCCATTGAACACGATGGACTTACTTTGCTCAATGCTGCACTTGTGCATTTGGTTTGATAGCTTCAAGAAAAGCAAAGTCATTAGTATGTTATTCATTTGACCAACATTTTTGTACTGTGGGTCTTTACACTTTTAGTCCCTTTATCCCAGCAGGCTCCTCTGAAAGCAGAGGACTGTGAGCAGGATATTAATTACAGATATAATTAGGTAAAGGACAGGACTGCATGAAGAGATGGAAAAGTGCCAGGAGACAATGGAAAGAACTGTAGGAGAGAAGAGGTGGAGCCGAGTCGGCCTTCTGGGTGCCTCCGCCATGTTAATTAGAGAAGAACATGAGTGTAGACCCGAAGCACAGGCACTTTCACCTTTCACAATGGACAAGAACATCTCATTAAAAGTTAAGGATCTCTGTCCCTAGAATACTTGGAAGGTTTGGTGTGTCCAGCTAGACTTTGTTGAAATTCTGCAGCCCTGAACACTGTGAACACATGAGGATATCTTCTTACACACTGTAAAAATTCAGCTTTAAACTGGTTCTCACATCCAGTTAATGCAGTGACTTGCATTTGTACTCATGATATGACTCACATCAACACTGAAAGCTTGATGGGGGAGGATATTTAAAAAATAGAGAAAGGGAGAAAATTCAAACATTTTCTAAAACTAGCAGAAATTAGCCCTAAAAAGCACTGGACACCACACCTATTTCTCTCCTCTTATTGAATAAGGCATGGGTGGTTACTAGGGATGTCCCGATCCAATATTCGGATCGGGACATCCCTAGTAACCACCCATTCGGATATTCGGATCGGTATCGTCCGCCAATATTAGCAAAAAACGTGCATCGGCATCAGATCGGACTGCATGGAAAAATGCCGATCCCAGAACTCCGATCCAGTTTTTCTCTGAGCCCAGCGCTCTGCGGTTCAAGCAGTCCATTCCAGTGATCCGCTCCAACACTTACTATCAATCCACCAGGCCAGCATGCAGACACACAGGAAGGGAAGGGTAGGAAGAGTAGCGGTCAATTTAGTTAACTGACTATTTGTTTTCTGCTCTGGTTTTTTGAGAGTGATATTTTTATTTGGTTTACACTCTTACTGTTTAAGTAAAGAGCCCTGATGGCATTGTTTTGGGCACAATTGGTGAAATTGGAGCCATGGATGGACTACAAAAACACTACTAAAATAACTGAAAAGGAAAGGCTGCATTGTTTGTTAAATGCCAACAATGTTTTGTGGTGTTAATCTATTTTTTATTTATTAGGGGGCCAAAGCACAAGTGTGTGGAGTCTTGCTGCTATTTTAATTTCATTGTTAGACATTTTAAAGATTTCTTGTGCTGATTTATTTTCTATTTATTAAGGGGCCAAAGCAAACCAGCTATATTTTTTATTTAATGTTAATGTTCAAGTTTAAAGTTTGTGTATTTAACCCTGTTAACAATAAACAGGTCAGTTTCTCATACCAACTGTTGTGGATCATTCTAACTAACCTGATTAAGTAGTTGTTCTTGTTAGAGTAATATCGCTTGATCAAACCTTTTCTAACATGACTGACAACAAAATAAGTGAATATGTATAATACGTGCTTGGATCGGCTCGGTATCGGTATCGGCCAAAACCCAAGGCTGTAATATCGGTATCGGATCGGAAGTGAAAAAGCTGGATCGGGACATCCCTACTGGTTACTATTTATTATGTGAACTAGGTGGCTGCTTGGTGCCCATAGGCCAGCAGGGGCCTCCCAAACATGCAAATTACAAAGGAGAAATCCCCCTTTTTGGTGGCACTGTAAAGGAAACGGTTTGGTGTACTGTAAATAAATACTGTCAAAGGAACAGCTGCCCATTGCCATCTTACCCAAAGTTTGATGAGAGGATAATATTAGTTTCATATTTGTGCAGTTGGTACAGAGGTCAGGGCTTTTTTTGGTCTAGCTGAGCAAAACCACAAGGGGAAAAAACACTGTTAGCCTAGCTCTTTTTAATTGTTTATGCTGCCCGTGTGCTCAGAAGCACAAAAAAAAATACATTTTTGAGTAATTTCTGATTAGTTATGATAAAATAAAATAAAAATTACAGGACTGACAATGTCTCATGTCAATTAATTAACACTATCTGTCGGCTTTTGCTGCACTGCTACTGCGCCGTGTCGCCAGTTGAAAGTAGTGATTTGCTAAATACATTCTACAATAATAAATTAGATTAACTTTGGTCTATAATATTGTTGGCTATATTACGCATTTTAATAAAAAAAACTTAAGAATAAAAGAATTAGTGGAAACTTTTTTTTAATTGATACTCCTCTCTGACAAACTAACACACACACACACACACACACACACACACACACACACTGAACACGCGATTGAATGAATGAATGAAAATTGGAAGCGGTTCAGCCGCAGTCCCGCCGGCTGGCACGGTCACTGTTGAGATTACACTTGTTTTTTATTATTAACAAAATGTTTTTTTATTGACCGTATGAATGGTTTCGTTTTCAAATAAATATTTGGAAACGAAAATGTATGCTTTGGTGTCCTTTTACAGAGTTTTGCAATATGTATAGCCCAGTGCTTAATTTGTAAAATTAGAAGTAGGGGAACACTTTGGGCCTCTGAGAGAGCAGTGTTCCCCCACTCCCAAAAGTGGGGGAAAAAGTGTTCCCCCACTCCCAAAAGTGGGGGAACACTTTTTTAAGCGGCACCCAAGCCGCCTCACTGCACAACTCTGAATGGAATGGTTGTGACATCTAGTGTTGTCACGGTACCAAAATTGGGACCCACGGTACGATACCAGTGAAAGTATCACGGTTCTGAGTAGTATCATGATACCACTGCAAAAAATGAGGCAGATGTGCCTTTTGTCATTTATAAAAAGATAAATCACTTTTCTATAATACATCAATGATATTTCAATGGAATAAATTACTTATTGACTTATTCATACTTCAAAAACATCATCAGTAAGTGATTAACATAGGGGGGATCAAAATAAAATAAATAAATAAAAATCAACCAGCCACCCTCCTCCCCTGACAAGTAAAGAACAGTCCCTTCATAAGTAAAGAACAGTCCCTAAAGTGCGGTGAGGTTTGTGGGCCGTTAACTGCCACAAAGAGAGAAATGTGAACAGCTCGTTTCTCCTCTGATACGCCACATACCTGTGTGCCACCACGGCTCGGTTGTCCAGGTACTACTGGGCAGTCATGACGCCAACGAAAGAGGAAATTAGACTACTGGACCTGGAGTCGGACTTCTCTGTCGCCGGTAAGCCGTTATCTTGCGCCGCGGAGCCACCGTAGGCTATTTGACAGCCGTATTCCTGTCTGTGACCCCTGTTCAACCCACAATCGGCAGGATTGGCCTTTCGTTTCTGCTGCTGGTTGCTATTCTTAGTCGCAAATGCGAGTAAAATGCTCGCACGTAGAGCTCTGTGGAAAACAAATCACTGCCAACAAGTAAAAAGAAATAAATAATAACTTTCACTGCTCAAAGATACTCACATGTCTGGAAAACAAACCACTACAGCAGCATATTGAGTGCCAGGTGGCCAGCGCGCGCCGTTATTGGACGGCGCATGGACACTCACCCTCTTGCGACTGGACTTTGAACTTATCCCACAGTAGTGGTACGTGAGGCACCGTAGTACTACGGTACTCCACCGTGCAACACTAGTGACATCAGCCAATACTGTATGTAGTTTTTAGATGTGAAAAGTTCTAGACCCATGCAGATTAGTTCCGGAATGCACCAGGGCCTTTTCTGAAAAGATCCTGGTATGCGTTCCAGTACGTTCCGGCTCAAATTAAGCACTGGTATAGCCTACCTGTATGTATCAAAATGTATAATTTCCGCGGTCGGAGGTATAACTGCTCAGAAGTCTAGTGTGTTTCATTGTTGTAACTCATAGGCTTCAGAAAACATACAAGACATATTTTTAGGAAAAGTCATAGGAAGAGAAGCTTGTAGGTTTTATCTAAACAGAGTTATTTGCATTATAAAAACCCAAATGGTCTGTCAGACCGTCGTGGCAGTTCTAGTGTTAAAACAACAGTGGCTTTGACACATGGAGGTTTACTTTTGAAAAACATTAAGTGCCACTTTTTTTTAAAGATATTTTTTGGGGCATTTCTGCCTTTAATTGATAGGACAACTAAGCGTGAAGGGGGGAGAGAGAGAGGCATGCAGCAAGGGGCCACGGGCTGGAGTCGAACCCAGGCCGCTGCGGCAACGGCCTTGTACATGGGGCGCCAGCTCTATCCACTAAGCCACCGGCGCCCCGATTGCCATATTTTTTGTCAAAAACTGGACTCCTTCTCTGAGGCATAACTCTGTCAAATTGGAACGCAAAGTCATATGTGAATCATGCTTAAATGAACTGCACAGCTTTAGAGTGAATTGCACAGAATCTGAAAATTTCTGAGAATATCATTATCCTCTAACCAATCCATTGCAAATGCATGTCCATAAATATGCCCAGAAACAATAGAAAAAGGTTCTTATAACTACAGCACTTGCCTGAGAAGTTTGTTCAATATGAAAATAATCAAGTGGTAGTCAGTACATTTATGGGTACACTGCAAACAGGAGCCACTAATAGCCTTTTTTAATGATACATGTAAATAAATATAGGAAAAAAACTCCACTGAAACATCCCTAAAATCATGCCAACTGTTGTTCCAAGACTTGATTATACCCCAGATAGAAGTAATACATAGAATGATAATAGAAAAGACAAAATCCATCAAACTTTTTTTCAAGTTGCACTATCAATATCCATCCATCCGTCCATTTTCATCTGCTTATTCAGTGCTGGGTCGCAGGGGCAGCAGGCCGAGCAAAGCACCCCAGACATCCCTCTTCCCAGCAACGCTTTCCAGCTCCTCCTGGGGGACCCCAAGGCGTTCCCAGGCCAGACGAGATATGTAATCCCTCCAGCGTGTTCTGGGTCTACCCCAGGGCCTCCTACCGGTGGGATGTGCCCGGGACACCTTCAGCAGGAGGCCCTCAGGAGGCATCCTGGTCAGATGCCCGAACCACTTCAACTGACCCCTTTCGACGCGAAGGAGCAGTGGCTCTACTCTGAGCTCCCTCCGGATATCTGAGCTTCTCACCCTATCTCTAAGGCTGAGCCCAGCCACCCCACGGAGGAAACTCATTTCCACCACTTGTATCTGCAATCTCATTCTTTCGGTCACTACCCCAGAGCTCATGACCATAGGTGAGGGTCGGCATGTAGATGGACCAGTAAATCAAAAGCTTTGCCTTCCGGCTCAGCTCTCTCTTCACCAAGATGAACTGGCACAGCGCCTGCATCACTGCAGAAGCTGCACCGAACTGCCGATCCATCTCACGCTCCATTCTACCCTCACTTGTGAACAAGGCCCTGAGATACTTGAACCTCCTTGCTTGAGGGAGTAACTCTCCCCAAACCCGGAGAGGGCAATCCACTGGTTTCTGGCAGAGAACCATGGCCTCAGACTTAGAGGTGTTGACTCTCATCCCAACTGCTTCGCACTTGGCTCCGGCTCCTTCCCTACCAGAGAAGTGACATTCCAAGTTCCCAAAGCCAGTCCACGATGCCAGGGATCAGCACTCCAGGGGCCCACCCCTACCTGCCGCCTGGCACACAATGCACCCGAACCCCGATTTCTGTCGCTGCGGGTGGTGGGCCCACAGGGCGATGGCTCAGTGTTATCTGTTCAGGCTGAGCCTGACTGGGCCCCATGGCCTAAGGCCCAGGCACCAGACGGTCGCTGGCAAGCTCTCTCCCCTGGTCTGGCTCCAGAAAGGTGCCCCAGTGTCCCCATACTGGGCAAGGTGCTCATCTCCTGAAAAGTCTGTGTCATCGAGGTATATATTTTTTAATATTACAATGGCTCAGAATTTCCTATCAATATGGTCCTGGAACACTGACACTCTCCTCTTACAATCCATATACAGATATTTACTGTGTTGAAAACCTATAAACAAAAAACAAGCTGCAACCTCCGAGGCTGAAAAATTAAGCCACTACAGAAGTGTCAAAAATTACAATTCTTTGTATGTCCACTTGTGTCTGGCTCCAGAAGCCAGTCAATCCCCAAACACTCACATGTTTAAATGTCCGACAGCAGAAATAAACATGCTTAACAGCCTGGTACAAAACACAGTTTTGATGTCTATAGCTAATTTCAACATTCATGACAACTGTACAGGGTCAGGTGGTGAATTTTATATGACTGGCCGCAGTCAGTTTTTATTTTTTATTTTATTTTATCTTATTTTATTATTATTTTTTCATTTTATGTTATTTTTTAAATTTTGTATTTATGATTATTGTGTATTTATTTATTTAATTTTATTTATCTGTTGTATTTTTATTTTATTTTATTCTGAGTTTTTTTTTATCCACTTATGAGCATTTCCTCAGTTACTGTTTTTATGAGTGCTGTGAAATAGTCTGTTATTGTTTAGTCCTTACCATTACAGTCTCTGAATTTATGCACGTGTGTCTGTGTGCGAGCATGTGTGTGTGTGTGTGTGTGTGTGTGTGTGTTTATGTGTGTGGTGGTGGGTGGTGGGGGGTTTATTGTTTTTATTGTGTAAAGCACTTTGTGTTGCATTCTGTTTGTATGAAAAGTGCTATATAAATAAAGTTTGATTGATTGATTGATGACTCATCGGTTTACAATTTATTAAGACTTAAAGTTGTGCATAATTAAGGCCGTGTAGCTCTGAGTGACAGGCTGTCTGCTGATAGTGTCTTTGGCTTCTCACTCAGATCCATCCCTCGCTCCTCCACAGTGTTATGACAGCTTTATTGGTATTGTAATGAATGTCTTGTCAGTGTGGTAAAGGTGGGTAGTAGGAGGCAGGGTCAGCACTGACATCACACTTGGGGGTTGGTCGTAATGACTCATTAGGCAAAATAAGCCACACCTGCAGGGAGAGCTGGAGAGGCCATTGAGCTGAACGGGCACACCATGAGGGAGATGCCGGAGGCAAGACATTCTGAAGACAAAAGAGACTAAGAAAGCATTTGACACCACAAATTATCCATGTGAATAAACATTTACTCTGAACAACCACAAAGAAGAGCAAGCTGGAATCCTCCGGTCCAAGTGAGCTGGTCATGAGGAGCAAGAGCAGTGGCCTGGCGGTGAATCAACCACACACACCCCCGAGATAGGGAAGGCTGCACTCATCCAGGGAAGTCCAGGCACATGTCCCACGTCTAATGCAACACATCCTGAGAGGCAGTAAATTACAGGCTTGCTAGCCTTGGTTGATGACGTTTTACGAGCCAGGTTTAGCATAGCACCATAACAACAGTGCCAGCCGCTACTGGCTCCAAAAAACCAAGATGGCGATGGCCGAAATGCCGAACTCCAGGCTTCAAAACGTGAGTCCACATACCATTGGGTAAAGTAATGGTAGCTATGTCCATTATTTTTACAGTCTTTGCCCGTGACTCTGTTGTTGTACTCCAGCACTCTCAGCCTGAAGTGGCCATTTTACGAACTGCAGTTTTTGGGACTTAATGTTGCCCAATTTTTCAGCCGTGGAGGTAGCTGCTTGGTCATGGGTAATGTATATAGCATATTCTGCGTGGATATTCGTATTAGGCCTTTTTCTGACTGAAACATTTTCCAATTAAGATGTGGGATATGCTGGAATTATTCAGGCTTAAGGAGCATACTTTGTATACAGTGAATTTGAAATATGCTTCTCAATATGGATTTTAACCACAGTTTGAGACACATGTTTATGGTCAGCTCTATGTGTTGTCATGGTTACGTTGTACACAAACAAGTCCCACTTGAGATGGAAATTTGAGGACTTCAGACTTGCTTGACTAACACTGATAAAAGACTTAACTTGACTTTGACTTGGTATTTATGATTTGAGACTGGACATAGACTTGAGACAGATGACTTGATAAGACATGACATTGTTCAGTTAAATATTTGCAATTTCTAGATACTGAAAAGTTAAGTTTTGTTTTTGAAATATGGTTGGTTGGTTTCCAGTGCAATGTGCTTGAGCCTGGCAACCTATTAGGATGTGGCAGCTATCATGTAGGGGGGCTAGTCCAGATACAATAAAATTTGAATGAAGTATTTTGAAGTACAATCCCAATTCCAAAAAAGTTGGGATGCTGTATGAAATGTAAATAAAAACAGAATGCAATAATGTGCTATTCAATTGAATACAGTCCAAAGCAAGATATTTAATGTTCAAGTGTTTTTATGTTATTGAGTGTTCTAACAACACTCAATAAGTGTATAGGACCTCAGGACACTAATTGTTAAAGTTTTGAGAGTGAAATTCTTTCCCATTCTTGCCTGATATACGACTTCAGTTGCTTAACAGTCCATGGTCTCCATTACTGCATTTTGTGCATTATAATATGCAACATGTTCAATGGGAGACAAGTCTGGACTGCAGGCAGGCCAGTGCCTAAACTCTTTTTCTTTGAAGCCACACTGTTGAAACGTGCAGAATGTGTCTCATTGTCTTCCTAGAATAAGCAGGGATGTCCCTGAAAAAGATGTTGTCTGGATGTTGCTCCAAAATCTGTATGTACCTTTCAGCATTCATAGTGCCTTCACAGATGTGAAGTTACCCATGATGCCATGGGCACAAACACACCCCCATACCATCACAGATGCTGGCTTTTGAACTTTGAGCTGGTAACTGTCTGGATGGTCCTGGATGATCCTCTTGTGTCACAATGTCATGAACGTCCATGATTTCCAAAAACAATTTGAAATATGGACTCATCAGACCACAGCACACTTTTCCTCTTTGTGTCGGTCCTTCTCAGATGAGCTCAGGCCCACAGAAGTCTGCAGCGCTTCTGGATGTTGTTGATATATGGATTTGACTCTGCATGGTTTGCTTCATATACCAATGCAAGTTGAGACTTGCATTGGTATATGAAGCAACAAACTGTGTTCACTGACAATGGTTTTACAAAGTGTTCCCAAGTCCATGTCATACTATCCTTCATACAATCAAGTCAGTTTTTAATACAGTGCCCTCTGAGGGGTCAAAGGTCACAGCCATTCAGTGTTGGTTTTCAGTCTTGTCCCTGAAATGCAGAGAATTCTCTGAATTCTCTGAATCAGTTGATGATATTATAGATTGTTGATGGTGAAATCCCTAAATTCTTTGCAAACGTGCGTTGAGAATAGTTGTTCTCAAACTGTTGGACTGTTTGCCCACACAGTTTTTTTTAAAACGTGACCATCCTTGCTTGTGAACACCTGAGCCTTTTTAAGATGCCCCTTTCATACCTATTAATGATACTGTCATTTGTTACCAGTTAACCTGTTTACCTGTGGAATGTTCCAACAGGGTTTTTTTTAAAGCATCCAACAACTTCCCCAGTCTTTTGTTGCTACTGTCCCAACTTTTTTGTAACATGTTGCAGGCATTAAATTCTGAATAAGTGTATATGTTACAAAAAACAATTAAGTTTATCAGTTTGAACATCAAATATCTTGTCTTTGGGCTGTACTCATTTGAATATAAGTCAAAAAGGATTTACAAATCATTGCATTCTGTTTTTTTTTTTCTCCTCCGAGAACCGTCACCTTATCGTGGTGGAGGAGTTTGAGTGCCCTAATGACCCTAGGAGGCCCTAATGACCCTAGGAGCTATGCTGTCGGGGGCATTTTGCCCCTGGTAGGGTTTCCCATAGCAGATTGGTTCTGGGCAAAGGGTCAGACGAAGAACGGTTCAAAAGACCCTTCATGATGGACAAAAGCAAGGACACGTGTACCCGGCCTGGAGGGTTACCGGGGCCCCGCCCTGGAGCCAGGCCTGGTGGCTGGGCCTTCGCCCATGGGGTCTGGCCGGGCCCAGCCCGAACCGGCTACATGGGCTCGTCCCCCTGCAGGCCCACCACCTGCAGAGGGATCCAGAAGGGATCGGTGCTATGTGGATTGGGCAGCAGACCAAGGCGGGGGCAGAAGTTGGCTCTTGGGACATGGAATGTCACCTCTCTGGCAGGGAAGGAGCCGGAGCTTGTGGAAGAGGTTGAGCCCTACCGGCTAGATATAGTCGGCCTCACCTCGACACATGGTTCTGGCTCTGGAACCCAAGTCCTTGAGAGGGGTTGGACTCTCTCCTTTGCTGGAGTTGCCCCGGGTGAGAGGTGGAGGGCCGGGGTGGGCTTTCTGATAGCCCCCAGACTCTCTGCCTGTACGTTGGGGTTCACCCCTCTAGACGAAAGGGTTGCTTCCCTGCGCGTTCGGGTCGGGGAACAGGTCCTGACTGTTGTCTGCGCTTATGCACCGAACAACAGTTCAGAATACCCACCCTTTTTGGAGCCCCTGGGACAGGTGCTGGACATTGCCCCGACCGGGGACTCCATTGTTCTGCTGGGGGACTTCAACGCTCACGTGGGCAATGACAGCAGGACCTGGAGGGGCATGATTGGGAGGAACGGCCTGCCCGATCTGAACCAGAGTGGTGTTCAGTTATTGGACTTTTGTGCGGGTCACAGTTTGGCCATAACTAACACCATGTTCAAACATAAGGATGTCCATCGGTGATCAGATGATCTTCAACTCCCACCGCCGGAAGAGCTTCGACCGCATCCCGAGGGCAGAGGGGGACATTGACTCCGAATGGGCCTTGTTCCGCTCTGCCATTGTTGAGGCGGCAGTTGCGAGCTGTGGCCGCAAGGCAAAAACTCGGGCGTGGGAGGAGTTCAGTGGGGCCATGGAAGAAGACTATCGATCGGCTCCAAAGAGGTTCTGGCAAACCGTCCGGCGCCTCGGGGGGGATGGCAGCAACTTGCTCACACTGTTTACAGTGGGGGCGGGGAGCTGCTGACGTCAACTGGGGACATTGTCGGGCAGTGGAAGGTATACTATGAGGAGCTCCTCAATCCCACCAACACGTATTCCAGTGAGGAAACAGAGCCGGGGGTCTCGGGGGCGGGTCGCCCAATTTCTGGGGCAGAAGTCGCTGAGGTAGTGAAGCAACTCCGAGGCGGCGGAGCCCCGGGGGTGGATGAGATTCGCCCTGGATATCACAAGGCTCTGGATGTTGTAGGCCTGTCCTGGCTGACACCCCTCTGCAACATTGCGTGGACATCGGGGGCAGTGCCTCTGGAGTGGCAGACCGGGGTGGTGGTCCCTATTTTCAAGAAAGGGGACCAGAGAGTGTGTTCCAACTACAGGGGGATCACACTCCTCAGCCTACCCGGTAAGGTCTACTCCAGGGTGCTGGAGAAGAGGGTCCGGTCGATAGTTGAACCTCAGATTGAGGAGGAGCAATGTGGTTTCATCCCGGAAGCGGAACCGTGGACCAGCTCTTTACCCTCGCCAGGGTGCTGAAGGGGGCATGGGAGTTTGCCCAACCAGTCCACATGTGTTTTGTGGATTTGGAGAAGGCTTACGACCGTGTCCCCAGGGGCATCCTGTGGGGGGTGCTCTGGGAGTATGGGGTTGGTGGCCCCTTGCTAAGGGCCATCCAGTCCCTGTACCGAAGGAGCGTGAGTCTGTTTGCGTGGCCGGCAGTAAGTCGGACCTGTTCCCGGTGAGGGTTGGACTCCGCCAGGGCTGCCCTTTGTCACCGGTTCTGTTCATAACTTTCATGAACAGAATTTCTAGGCGCAGCCGAGTGGTGGAGGGTGTCAGGTTCGGTGACGAAAGGATCTCGTCCCTGCTTTTTACGGATGACGTGGTCCTCCTAGCTCCATCGAACAGTGACCTCCAGCTCTCGCTGGGACGGTTCGCAGCCGAGTGTGAAGCGGCTGGGATGAGAATCAGCACCTCCAAGTCTGAGGCCATGGTCCTCAGCCGGAAAAGGGTGGATTGCCCACTCCAGGTCGGGGGGGAGGTCCTTCCTCAGGTGGAGGAGTTTAAGTATCTCGGGATCTTGTTCACGAGTGAGGGTAGGAAGGAGCGGGAGATTGACAGGCGGATTGGGGCAGCGTCAGCAGTGATGCAGGCACTTAACCGGTCCGTTGTGGTGAAAAGGGAGCTTAGCCAAAAAGCGAAGCTCTTCATTTACCGGTCGATCTACGTTCCAACCTCTCACCTATGGTCATGAGCTCTGAGTAGTGACCGAAAGAACGAGATCGCGAGTACAAGCGGCCCAAATGAGTTTCTTCCGCAGGGTGGCTGGGCTCAGCCTTAGGGATAGGGTGAGGAGCTCGGACATCTGGGAGAGACTCAGAGTAGAGCCGCTGCTTCTCCACATCGAGAGGAGCCCGTTGAGGTGGTATGGGCATCTGGTAAGGATACCTTCCGGACGCCTCCCTTGGGAGGTGTTTTGGGCATGTCCAACCGGGAGGAGACCTCGGGGCCGCACCAGGACATGCTGGAGGGATTACATCACCAGGCTGGCCTGGGAACATCTCGGGGTTCCCGCGGAAGAGCTGACGGAAGTGGCTGGGGAGAGGACTGTCTGGGCTTCTTTGCTGAGGCTGCTGCCCCTGTGACCCGGACCCGGATAAGCGGAGGACGACGAGTACGAGTACGAGTATGAGTACGAGTGCATTCTGTTTTTATTTACATTTTACACAATGTCCCAACTTTTTGGGGGGTTGTATTATGTTGTCAATGACAGTATTAAGTAGAGTCGCACAGTCTGGCCCCATATGCATTTCCCCAATTTTGATAATGACATTTCGGCCCCCAGGCCCTCCTCAAGATCAACAAGATTGAGTGTGTGACACTTGTTTTCTATAATCAGGTCTGCTGCCAGTGCTTTACATTTATATTTAGTAGTAGTAGTTATTAGTAGTAATTCACTAGTAAGAAGAGAACAGTGGTATGCAATGTCTACATCTCAAAAATAACTGGCATGACCACTATAACATGCAATGTTACTCATTCCATGCCAAGAGCCCTGGGCTGAACCCACTTCTCAGAAGGCTCCAAACCTAAACATTGACTCTCCCAGTTGTTTCATCAGTTTGCTCACTTTGTATTTATCGAAGCGGTGCATTGAAGTCTATTATAAACTGTCCTGCCAGTCATCGATGCTGCTCTTGGGTCCTAGGCTCACCTGTTACACTTTTCTGGTCTTCCCAACCACTTAAACAGCTTTACACTTCAGGCAACCCTCTCCATCAGCCACCTGGTCATCAGATAAACATTCACATGCACTCACAGCCATTTGGGGTTCAGTATCATGCCAAAGCACACTTCAAACTGAAGACTGCAGGGGCCAGGATTCGAACCACCAACTCTCAAATTCAAATACTTAATGAGCCACAACCTCCCCCAGTTGGCCTCTCTTTGATTCAAGCCTGGTTCAAACAAAGGTCTGGTTCTCTCTCAAACATTTTCCTGTCCAATAAATCCTTCTTGGAGTGTGACCTTGTTCTCTGACCACAGTGGTCATGAACATGTACCTCTGGAGCCTTATATGACTGGGCTCCACACACACACACACACACACACACACACACACACACATCCACAGCTCATCACACACTTTTCTGTGTGCTGCTCACTGAGCGCTGGGCCACTTGGCTCTGTGCTCCTCCTGGGTGAGGAGGGAACAAGTGATGCTGATTCATTTGGCTGCTGCTGCTGCTGTTTTTGTGCTGGCACTCATCAGCACACATCTGGTGTACAAGGTGCCAGATACACTACTTTCTGCTCTTTGACTTGTTGAGCTGTTGACATTTTCATTTCGACACCGATTATTTCTAGTTGACTCCACTGGCTTGAAAACACAGATGCTGTTTTTGTTGTTGTTTCTTTGAAGACGTGGCATTTTACTTTTATTACATGATTGTAAAGATAGGTTGGATATGCAGTACATGTGTCAATAGTCCATGAGCAGATCTGAACACAGAAATCGCTGTGTTTCTCTCATTTATATGATGCTTATGAGCCTACCACTTTGTGTGAGACTAAAATATCTCTACAGCTATTAGATGGATTGCTATAAAAACATTCATGGTACCTAGAGGATGAACGGCAGTGACAGATGTTCAAGATGACAGATGATCAAAAAGACGAACAAACACTCCTTAAGTTATTTGAACTATGTACATAATTTAGTTGCTGAGATATGCTCATTTTTATGAACAGAATGCACAGGTGCTTTGACAGATTCATTATTCATTCCTCTGGTGCCACAGTACAATTTTGGGTGGTTTGCACCACACATAACACAGACCTGCCAACCTTGAAGAAAGGTTATGAGTTATGTGTCGGGTCGGATAACAAATCAAAAGTTTCGCTTGGGTTCGGCCCACTTGACAGGCTGCTGTGTTGTGCTATGGCCTATTCGAGTGCTGGAATATGTTATTTATGTGACAACGCCTGAACGCAACACAGGCTCCGCTCCATTAGTGCCGTGCTGCTGGTTCGGGCCAGGCTCGGTTATAACTGTCTCGGACTTGGGTCGGGTTCGGTCAGGAAAATGCGGCCCGAGCCGCGCTCTAGTGTGCTCACTTGTGTGTGTGCGCGCACGTGTCTGTGTGTGTGTGTGTGTGTGTGTGTGTGTGCGCGCGCGCATGTGTGTCTGTGTGTACGTGCAGGCATCAGGGCGAAACTGTTTTGTAAACGCACGACCATGTAGAGACAGAAATGACATACCGTCATGTAAATAAGATAAATAACACAAGGCTATTTAGTTTGTTTAATAAAAGGACAAGATATAGACCTGTTCTATAGGCCTGGATATGAAGCGTCCGTAGCGCCAAATAATATAACAGTAGTTTCTGAAGAGCTAAGACGAGAAAAAAAAAAAAAAAAAAAAAAAAAATCAGCAGCGGTGGTCATATTCCAGCAAGTTGCATATAGGAGAAACACTGACTTCAAACAGCCAACGCTTTTATTGTCAGAACAGTCAGACAACAGTGTTGCAGTGGATTTAGAATCACCTCATTTCACCCATGGCTTCAATCTATGTCTTAATGGAGAGGCGCCAGCTATCAGCCTGATACCGTTTACCAGACTGAACACACGGTAACTCCGATCTAAGCTGACGGTGAGGAGCTAATAGGAGCTAACTGCTAACAGACAGAAGCTAACTGCTGAGAGACTGTAGCTAACGGTTTACAGACAGAAGCTAACTGCTGAGATAGAAGCTAACTCTATTATGCAGCACTCTGATTGGTCGAAATCTTTTCGTTCCGCCTACGCACCTACGCTCACCGGGCATCAACTTGAGAGTGACAACATAGACTAATAGACTGAAACTGGCGAAATGCGAGATTGAGCGATATGCGTACTTCTAAAACATGCGCTTCAACTTGTAGCAGCAAAGTCTGGTAGCTCTGGATAAAGTTATTCTTATTTTTATTCTTTCATCAAATCATACCAGCGTACTTTGATGTCAAAATGCGTGCCTGGTACGCAAAATGCGTACAGGTTGGCAGGACTGATAACATGCCGCATGTCATTATGAGCGTACATGATGACACAGAAGACAGAAGCTTTAGCTTTCTGTTGCAAACACAATGAATTCTCTTGCTATTGTGGTTTTTATTTAGATATATGTGCACGAATATGGAAACAATGATTGCTTGCAGTTATTGCGTGGAAATTCCTGGGGGAAATTCTGGGGAAATACCGTTTGCATGGCACATAAGGTAATATAATGTAATATAAGGTCATGATTTGATGATGAGGAAGACAGAAGCTTTCTGCTGCAAAAGAAGAAATGCTCTGGCTATTGTGGTTCTTATTTTAGATTGGTTTTAACGGGATCATGCAAACAATAATTTCCCACAGTCATACACGGAATGTCTGTTTTTAAAGGGCTAAACTATATAGGTGAACATCGTAAACATAACCTCAGTATGTTAACATGGCATAGTCAGCATGTTAGCATTAAGCACAAAGCAACACTATGCCTGAGTACAGCCTCACAGAGCTTTTAGCACGGCTGGAGACTGTTAGTCTGGCTTATATAACTGTACAGCTCTGATGCAGCGTCTTCATAATTGTTCTAAATAAATTCTCACAGCTGGAAGGCTGCTGGGTTCAGCTGTTACTAGGCTACAGCTTCTACTAATAGGAACCTTAAATTCAGTGCTGACAAAGATAAGTTTGACATGTCTGCCTCCTCAAAATGTGTATAAACAGCAGTAATGTGTGAAAAGTGGTATAATCAACCCTAACACTCACATGGCTTGTCATAGATTATCCTTTCCATAAATTTTCTATCATTTGGTTTGAGATGATTTGTGTTGTATTGTGACGTACCTGAGAATCCTGCTCCAAACACAATGTTGCTGTAGGTGGGGTGGCAGTCCAGCACGAAATGACGGTCAGGCGTTAGCTGTAAACAAAACAGAACACAAAAAGCAAGCAAAGTTCCACATAAAACTGAAAGGGTCCAGATTATAAGAAACTTGACGCTTCTCAAAGTCAAAGAAGGATCCTTAAACAGCTGAATTTCAAGGGAGCTACGTCATCGAATCCTGCCAAAGGCCTGTTCCACTGTCAAGGATCCTTCAAATTCTACCGAGGACTGAGTCCTACCTTTAGAAAATTTCCACAGATGAATGTGTGTATCCTCAGCGGGCATGAAGTACCCACAATTTTTCATGTACGATTTGCTGAAATAGCCAGCCTTTGTCAATGTGTGTTCACTGAATACTAGGAAGAAGTCTTGCCTAGCCTCTGCAGGGTCCAACGTGGAAAGATCTGTCCTACCAAGGAAGCATCCTTTACTATTTGATTTACTTAAACTTTATTTGTATAGCACTTTTCATACATTAAAAATGCAGCACAAAGTGCTTCACAGAATAAAAACATACATACATAATGAACCCCCCCCCCCCACACACACACACACACACACACACACACACACACACAGTCAATATAGTCAATAACATGGCTGGGCACTGAGGAACCAGGTGAGGAAAGGACAACCTATAGGGAGCTCATCCACACTGAGAGGTGTCACAGCCTACGGCCACAGGGAATGCCGCCACAGAGACCACCCCGACCCAGATAGACTAGGGTGGATTCCACACATGGTGCAGAGCCTCCCAGTCCTCCGGACCTGAGGGATCTCCAGGACGGCATCCCCGCGGGCACTGATCACTCTGATCAGGCTGTTCTCACAAACTGTTCATATATTTTCCTATGAAAAGTAATGCATCCAAATTCATACATAAGCCATGATTTTTGAAAGGCTGTGATCATGTGACCAATGAATTGACAGGAGTGAACAAGGAAGCAGTCCTGATCAGTCTTGTAAAGAGGCAGGTTGGGCTTGAGGATAGGTCACAATGGGACTTTCCCCGGGAGTCGCATGTGTTGGAACTGTGAATTTTTAGTCATTTTAAGGTTCATCCCCACCATGTTTCTTTTCCTAAACCTAACCTCAGTAACTTTACTTACCTAAACCTAACCTCTGTAACTTAACGGTAATTGTGTAACTGTACATTACGGACATAACATAACTCGTGGGGTGCTAATTCATAGGATATCATACGCACTATTGTGCATGCGTTTTTTTACAGGGTATCATATGAACCGTTCTATGAAAATACGCTGCTCTGATCAAGCTGTCAGTTTTTAAACCATGGTTGCAAACCTGTTGGTTTGAAAAGTATGAACTGCTGAGGTCTGGAACCACAGAGCTGAGTTGGGATCTCACAGATTCTGACTGTTGTCAGATGAAAGTGAAGCGCTTTGTGCACATTCAGTCAAGAGTGCTGCAGCCTTCTTTCTCCTGCCTCCTCATTCCACAATATAGTGACATGAATGTTGAACTGAGCCATTGCAGATTATCCGGAGAACCATTTGACAAGGACAAACATACTCCATCTCCATTCCTATTTAAGTCTTTGTGGAAAATGTGTTTAACTGGATGAAAGGGTCCATCGTAGAATACATAATGACATCTGACGTAAGTCAACATTGTACCACTGCTGCAGAGACACATGTAATTTAACTCTCTGTCCTCCTTTAAGAATCACTGGTAATAGAACAAAACACTGGCTGTTAAGTGAGAAACGAGCGTGACTGTCAGGATTTTCAGGGGCATTGGACAAGGTCATAGAAATTATGTTTTCCTACAGCTTCACTATGTGATCGTGGTACAAGCAGCTTGCTGTGTTGCTGGAGGGCAGAGCAGCTGCACAACCCCCCACCCCTGCAACACACACACACACACACACACACACACACACACACACACACACACACACACACACACACAAACACCTAAGAATGACACTGGAGAGTGCCATTCAGCAGTAAATTAAATACAGGCCGCATTACACACAGTATATTAACAGTTTAACTGCCCAATAATAAACTGAAAACTCTGCAATTGATGATACAGACCTGTTACTGGCTGCTTTAAGAACAACACATACAGTGTATAGAAAACAGGATTAAAGGTCTCTGGATGTCAAAATGATGTCAGTAAGATGTTGGGTTGTGTTGATATAAGACGTTTGTAATGTTTTTTTCCCCATTAAAGGATTTTTTTTGGGGGGGGGAGTTTTTCCCTATTTGCTGTAAAGACAAAGCAATATTGTATGCTGTTAAGCTCTCTGAGGCAGACTGTGTTTTGTGATACTGGGCTTTATAAAAAAAATTGAATCAAATTGAATTGAATTGTAAGATGTCATCTGTCTTTAGTACTTTATGTTAAATTGACGTTGGCATTAGACATTGTCCTGACATTGAATATTGGTCACCTGGTGTCACAACCTAAATTCGATCAAATATCAAAGTCGAAAGATGTTGGTGGCCAGCTGAATTAATGTGATGGCAATCTGCCCACTACATGTGGAACTTTTCAGGCTGTTCTCACAGATTTTTCATATGCTGTCCTGTGGAAAGCAGTGCATCCAAATTTGTAAATCCCACATATTTTGAAAGGATGATGGCAGTTACCAGGAAGCAGTCCCGTGTGCTTGTAAGGAGGCAGGTTGGGGTGGTGGATGGGTCACAAAAAAACTGACTTTTGCCAAGGACTTTCCGCTGGAGTTGCTTGTTTGGAACCGTGTACATGGTACATCCTCACCATGTTTCTTTTCCTAAACCTAACCTCTGCAACTTTACGTTTATCACGGTACTGGACATTAGGGATGTAACGTCATTAGTGGGGCGCAAATTCATGGGATATCTCATGAGCTGTTGTGCATGCATTTTTCGTAGGATATCATACAAACTGTTCTATGAAAATACGTTGAAATTTTGCAAAACAAAATAAGGCGCAAGAGAGAAACAGACTAGCATGTAAACTTTTCAGCATGTACAAATATTACAGGGCCACAGTATAAATTTGTATATATTGTTATTGGACAGCACATGGACACTCACCCTCCTGTGATTGGACTTTGAACTTATCCCACAGTAGTGGTACCGTGAGGTACCGTGGTACTACAGTACTCCAACATTATGGTATCATATGTAGGCCTACCGTGGTGTTTTAGTACTGCGGTCTACCGTTGGTACCAGTAGACTGTGCAACACTACAAGATAACTCTGTCCCTCTATTCCGGGATCGTACCCTTTATACAGAACAGCGAGGCAGCATAACGGTGCAATATTACTGCCCTGAACAGGCAGTGTAAAAGGGGCTTTTGTCATTGGAAAGTGGAGGGGATGGTGGATGGTGTGACACTTGGGTGAGACGCCTGTCATGTTGCAGACCACTGTTTAAGACCAATAAACAACAAAATCAGTTGTTTTTTAAAGAGGCATCACTCCATTTCCAGCAGCTTTTTAGCCACAAAAACTGGCTATTTTAAGCCAAAATATGATCTTTTGTCTGTTTTTGTGCCTAAATATAACCACAGCATTGTTGTAATGCATTCAGTGTATCTGCTACCTATTCTGCTATCTGCAGAAACACAAAATGCCAAAAAAAATTCTGCAGACCAGGTTGCATAAGAGCAGCGACTGAAATTAAAAGGCTCCCTGGAGGTTTGGAAAAAACATCAGAGTTTTGGTGGTTCTTTTTAAAGTAGTGTACCAAAAACCGTTATCCACTGATATCATTCTTATCAGTCACCAACAGCCAGAAGCTTATTTTGTGTTTCATAGTGTTCTTCATACTTACATACTTAAGCTGTTTAAAATAGTTAGTTGATGTTACTGAAATTAAAGATGTATTACTATAAAACATATCATGATTAATATTTTTCAGCAATATAAAGAGTAACTTGAAACCAGTCTGAAATTTAAAAAAATCATTAATTTCTGTATCTAACTATAGAACAGCCCATTCTCATTCCGAAGACCTCAGATACCGCCATTTTGTCAGTGATTTTAGTGTCAGGCACCAATGCAGATGCAGGATACTCAGCTCATAATATGTAGACGTGAGAGTACACTGACAAAGCAACAATATCCAGAATTGAATTTAAAATCCTACTCTTAACTTATAAAGCTCTAAATGGTCAAGCTCCATCATATCTTAGTGAGCTCATAGTGCCATATTATCCCACCAGAACACTGCGCTCTGAGAACGCA
>NC_065507.1:40835388-40863422 GCF_006386435.1 Epinephelus moara | reverse complement strand
AATTGAATTGAATTGAATTGAATTGAATTGAATTGAATATATACCGACTTTGGTTGAGAACGTGTTGGATAGAAGCATTTGAAGTTTCATCATTAGCTCATGCCTTAAACAAATATATCATTAAATAAATGTTGCCAGTTTGTTGATTTTTTTGCTATATTTCCTGATGAGCCACAGATGTAATCACATTCCTCTACCTTTAACACTTTGATGGGAGGATGACATTTATGAGCACTGTAATTTTGTAAGTGTTAGTACTGACCGTATACAAGCAGCTCTCAACCACAGCAGGTTCAGGGACCAGGCCAGGCAAACAGCGGGCAATGTAGCGCTGCAGGATGTCAATATCAGACCTGTCAGTTTGCTTGTCTCTCTGGTCTGGGTCGGTCTCACTGCCCATATGGTAGCATATCTGCACACAGAATGACATCATTATTTCGGTCTAGTACACTATGAGCTTGGAAGCCCTGCAAACTTCAAATGAAAAGCAGCAGCAGTAGTTTGTTCATAGTATATTATACGATCCAACTCAGAAGTACTGGTATTTGATTTTCTATAATTTCATGTTTTTGCATGCTTATATTTACTTCTAGCAAAATTTCATAACTCATTTTTTGTCTTTGTGTCATTTCTGCCTTGATGTACTGCCACCACCATCATCATTTGCATGACAATAACTCCCAACAGACACGGACTGGAACTCCTTAAGCACATGTCCACTGCAAACCCACTCCTGTTTAAAGGAGCAGGTGCACCATGAGCTCTTTACTCTGTTTACCACTCAGCAGCCCCCATGCGGGATTATCATGTCATGTTGCAGGGAAGCAAAGCAAGAGATTCTTCAACAGTAAGTAATTCCATGAATCCATAACCTTTCTTGTATTGACAGTTTTACAGCTGATGTGCAATGAGTCGCACTCTCAGTAAGAACAACATTAACGTTAATGTTTCTGTGCTGTTTAAGGTTTGCTTATATCAGTCATATTAAACTGGAAACATAATACCAAACACACACACACACATATATATGTATATATATATATATATATATATATAGATATATATATATATAAAATGAGTCATTTGCGGGGGATGTGATGCTCAAAAAAAAAGGCATCCACTTATTTACAGACACCTATTTCCCAATGTGAGTCCATGGGAAAGTCTTCTTGGACCTACTGGCATCACATGACAGACCCAGAAGTTGTGGGTGGGTAGGTTGGTAGGTAGGTCAATGGGTAGGTAGGCAGACCTTAATTATCATTGCACAAATAAAACAAAATGGGGCAGCTATCCTTGCCAGTGCAAAAGGGCAAAATTGAGAACATGTTTATACAGTAAGATAAAAGAATTTAACTATAAAAACGAAGTAAAATACAAGAGCACAGTTTGGCCACCCTCTCTCAAACTGGCTTCAAAGTTCAGCGCATTTCCTCTAGGCCTGATCCTATTTTACTAACTCCGTCATGTTGTTTCTACTGTAGCCCAGAGAGGACAAACCAAACACCGGCTCTAGACAGGACCATCTGCATTTTTAGCATCGGCTACAGTAGTTCTCCTACTGTACGTGCAGAAGTTTTAGTTGGTTGTAATCTACAACTTCACCACTAGATGCCACTAAATCCAACACACTAGACATTCAGGTGTGCAAGAAAACAGTCATTAAATGAAACTAATGCTTCTAGTTGTCCTCCTCCCCCTAATCCACACCAAAATGCTCACTAAATCTAAACGCAGGGCCTCAGTAGCCTGAGTCGGAAAAACAACTCTTTAAAGTACACAGCAATATGGTATTAAGGTCCCACAGCTCTGTTTGTGCAGTGCTGAATGAGGCTTTTTCAGGGAGTCATTAGTTGTTTCATGTACAGCTATGTAATAAGACAGGAAATTATTTGTTTTACACATCTATGTTACTTATTTAGGCCCCTATTGCTAGCTTCAAAGGTAAATGACAAAAGGGAAGGAGGAGTGACTGTCATACACACACTCCACACTTCCAAAGCTGCTTTTGTGTGCTGCTCCTGTCAGCCAGGTCTGACACATACAGTGTCACCAGAGACTAGAGGCACAGCGAGGAGGCTGAGGATTTAAAAGAGCTGCAGTTTTTTATTTTTATCTACAGGATTTTCTGATTTAGAAAACTTTCAGTCAGGTCCATGCAGTAAAAATAACAACAAAAGCAAACTCCTCTCTGCTTCATTCGGGGTTTTATTTCAAATTATGTTAATGGTCATACAGTAGCTCTGGTGACTCACTCGTGTCTCAGAGTGAATAATGTGACGTGGCATCACCATCTGTCCACCACTCTCTTCCATGCATGTGTTCTGCTATTAGGCTGTGAGCTCCTGCTGGCTCGCCATAATGCCCAAAATAGAGATGTGCCATCAGATGACATCAAACCCAGCACAACTCCCACAACTAATCTAATGTTGAGGGAGGGCAAATCATATTTAACAGTTAATTTTGCAGCATTGCTTTTATTTTAAAGTGGCCTGAAATTGTACCACCAGTTATATGGTTCTCAAAAGTAACATTCCGAGCAGAATGATGTGATCACAAATTTGAGTTTCAGCGATTTACTTTTTGGATATTGGAGATAGTTGTTTATGTTTATTCAAATTTTTGGACTTTTATAGACCATAGGAACAACATGTATTAATTTTGATAATTGGTATAGTTTCCCTTTAATCTTAAAATAAGCACAACATAATTTAAAACATAACATACAAATCACTGCATCAGGCTTTCCAATCCTGGAGAAAAACCTTATGCAGTTTGCAAAAACATGCTACTTGAAAAAGATTTATTTTCCAACTCCACAACCACTGGGGCCAATCATCAGGAAACTTGTTGCATATGTCCACATAAGTCACTTACAATATACCCTGGAAATTTCATTCAAATTGGCCAATCAAATTGTTTGTCTTGTTGTTGAATAATAACACTGAATACTGTGTAAAAATATTTTGAAATCGCTCAGTAGTTCCAAATTATTGCATTGGCCTTTCACAAAAGTTTGGCCATAAGTCAATGGCAGTTTGTACAAACAGCACCAAACATTTAATAACTTATATTTTTAACTAAGCTATTGAAGCCCGTGCTCAAAAGCTTTCTGCAGTTGACCAATAGGAAGTATCAGTGCTGCCAGCACAGATTTGGATGTAAATGAATAAGCATCTGTCAGATCATCAAAAAAACCTGTTGGTTATTCTTAATGCAGGTGTTGTAAACTGTCAAAGGTCTTGGTCCTACCCAGCTTTCCAGAGATCAGGTCCATGCTGGCCTAAAATCTGGAATTGCACCTTGCGGCTATATTAAATTTGTTTCTTTTTGTATTGTTTTTCATTTTGATAAATCATACAAAAAGTATTTCTACATTTGAAATATGTTACTGTTTGCTGGTTAGCAAAGCACTTTTATGGTTATAAGACACCACATGCTATGGTAATCTTTCAGAAGTTAGTGCTTCAGTGTATGCATATATCTTAATTTGATAAAAAGTCCTGCTTTAGTGCACACACAGTACTTGTTTAGATGCTAATACTGAATAATGAAGTCAAATGATCAACTAGAAAAGCTAATAGCTGAAATTGCATCATAAAATAAATGATCATTAATAAAGTCTACTTTATGTTATTACCATGAATATCTGAGGGGTCTGTACAGAGTGTAGAGTTTCTCCTCCGTTTAGTCACACTTCAGGGTTCAGTATTGTGACATACCTTCACCAGGCCTGGGTACTCGTTGGATGGAAGGCCATAGATGTGCTCTTTGGCTTCCTTGCCCTCAGTCATCAAGAAGCAAGGAAAGCGTTGCTTCACGTTGTATGATCCGGGAACCTTCTCTTTCCAGTAGCACACGTTAATCTTCACCACCTGTAGTATCAATCAGTTCAATGCAATCAATTTTATTTATAAAGCAGGGCTTTACAGCATACAACATCCCTCTGTCCTTAGGACCCTCGCAGCGGATAAAGAAAAGCTCCCCCCAAAAAAACCCTTTAACGGGGGAAAAAAAAAGTTAGAAACCTCAGGAAGAGCAACTGAGGAGGGATCCCTCTTCCAGGACGGACAAGACGTACAACAGATGTCGTACAGAACAGATGAACATAATAAATTAACAGTAATCCGTATGACACAATGAGACAGAAAGAGAGAGAGACAGAGACAGAGAGAGATGCAGGACAGACGGTAACGAAACCAGATAGTGAAACCAGGAAAACTATTAGTACCAGCCAAGGTCCAAGACATCTGGCTGTCACTGAAGACCAAGTAATTGGCCACAGTGTATACTTTGCATGAGTTTTGATGCGCAAAAAATCCTTGATTGAAATTCAGAGAGTTTCTTAAGCACTAGCTGCAACAAAGTAGCTAAATATGTTGTTTGCCAGTGCCTACTAAAACTGTTAACATATGACCATGAGAAAAATGATTGCAATTTTTCTGGTCATGAATACGTAATAAATATTGAAAGTTTAGTCTATAGGGGCTTAGAACATTATAATGGAAGACGATATGATGGCAATTCCCATGCTTGATTATGCTTCTTTGGTTGTTGCAGCAATTTTTGGGTTGATACAATTTATTACCCAGATTTGGTGCTAAATTTAAGCATTTTTGACCACTGGAGAATTGATAAAAATGCTTAAAATCCCTCCAAAATGCCACATTGAGATACCAAAACCTTGAGGAATAACAAAGAAAAATCCATTATTATGCTTTTGGTATCAAAAACTTTTGATGTTTTGAGATCTCTGTGAGAACTGCATTTTTAAGTTACTGGATGGCGAGCACCTCTGTTCTGGAAAACTGCTGAGAAACAACCTTATTGTCAATATTCCGATGAAAGCCATCCATCCTTTGAATGTCTGAGGTCTCTAGTTTGTGGTTGTAAAGTTTTATGAGGCTGGTATTATCCCAGAGGTCACAACAGGTCATTTTATACAGTGATGTCAAGTTTAAAAAAAGTAGTCTCACAACAATGAAATGGATACTATGGGGACTAACACATGAATACAGTTGAGCTCACTGAATCCACAAGAGTCTCAGCTTTTTCAGCTATACCCAACTGCAGCAATTCCAAGACTGTTTAGGGAAGCCAGTATGCAGAAATATTCAAATACAACAGGCAAAAATAACAACTCTGCACTGCATAAGAAATAAGGCATGCTTTTTGCCAAAAACTGCCTGGTACTAGCAGAAAGTGGGCATGTCTGTAAAGGGTAGCCTCGTGGGTATCCATAGAACCCATTTTCATTCAGCTATCTTGAGGTTCGTCTTGAGTTGAAGGCCCCCTTTTGAAATTAGTAGGGCTGTAGTCAAAAAAAGAAATTCTTGGTCGACTGAAGTCGCACATAATCTTCAACTAACTGATTAGTCGTGGGGAAAAAAAAATCTGCACATTATTTTTACTTCTGTGGTGGTGTGTCTATGTTGTACTCTGCAGTTCTACCTCCTGGTCGGCGGTGGAGGACTGTGTTAAATGCTATGAAATTTAGTTGATTCAAAACACACATTAGATATGGCTTAATAGAGACAATGTCAAACACAAGGATGCAAATTGGCTTCACTATAAATCGCAGAACTGACAGACAAACACTTGTCTTTATCTGGACACATTTCCCCCACCAATACAACATGCTAACGTTATTAGCACAAGCCTATGGCATTTTACATTGTATAAATTAGTCTAGCAATGAGCGGAGATTTCCTCTGGTCATATGAAGCCAGGATAAATCCCGAAGTATAAATCCCTAAAGGATAGATCACAGACAAGACTTAAAATGCTATTTTAGTGGAGGCTTTACTGTCTTCACAATTTATTGTTTCTTATCTGTGAATCAAAAGTAAATACAAGCTTTGTTTCCACTGAGGGAAATGGTTTCAGTATACAGAACCAGACAGGAGGTCTGTGTCACTGCGTGCCCACCCTAACGCTCGGTGGGTGAGTTCAACGTAGTGTAAACAGCGGGGGTGTTTTGAAAACACCCCCATTTTCACAGGTAACTTAGCCTGTCCCCCCACTGCCACAGGAAATGATGGATTAATCCTGGAAAGCTATTGATGTAGCACTTTTCTCCTTATGAAAGTAACACGGCGATTATTCAACCAATGAGAATTTGGTCAGACGAGAGCATATCAACCAAATAATCGACCAGTCGACCAGGAGACTACAGCCCTAGAAATTAGCCAAGCCAGTTTAAAATTTTGCCTAAATTTGCAGCATTATTTAACCCCCTATCCATTGACAAACTAGCATGACAATGAATACCAAGGGATTCTTCAAGTCTTCTAGTTTCATATGATACCAGTATCTTCATTCTAGCTTTAGAACTTACTCAGCCTCTGACAGACAGTACAGTCGGCTGAGGACATCTTTGTCCTTGGGGAATGGAAGAGGTCAAAGGACATGCTCACAATTTTTCAAGTCTGTCTGACATCACCTTACAACAATAGTCAGATTTAATATTTGCTGTAATAATTTCTCTTGTTCACACTGGCAATTCAAAGATCCCTTCCTAAAGGATAAACTTTTTAATAAAAAAAATAATATTTTTTTTTCCCAGAATGATGACTGTAGATTCAGCTCAGTGGCCATTGTGCATTTTTGCAAATACCTTACATTTGCACATTTCATACATATCAGATCAATGTATCGTAAGTGACATGGTATGTAAGCTGACTTTGTCAACGTGAGGTGGAGAGGATCGATGGTGTGTCACCTATGCAAGACACCTGCCAAGCTGCAGACAACTGCAGACCATTTTTCAAGACCAACAAACAACAAAAGAGGTGGTGACTTAGTGAGTAGTTTCTGTGTTAAAGCATTTTTTTACCAAGACATTGCTGCTCCTCCAGCTGGAATTGGGGGCCCCCAAACCAGGTATTTTAATTCAGAACATGACCTCCTAACCGTAACCAAGTGGTTTTTGTGCCTAAACCTAACCACATGGTAACCACAGCACTGATGAAACATAAAGTTTCATTGTATTTACTTCCATTGTAACTGTGACTGCAGGGGATATCAAAGGCAAGGGGAACAAAATCAGTTTGTACATAAAGGCACTTGACTATTGTTTTAAAAAGACTTGGAAAAAATATGAACGCACCCTTTTGTTTAGGCTTGGGCACATTACATTAACTATAGTTAGGGAAAGATTGTTGTCATATTTGTTGTTGTCAAGGTTAGAAGAAACTACACTGACTGTTGTTAGGAAACAGAATTTATACCATGGTCTGGGTGAATACTCAATTCTGATTGGCTGCAGGGTGTCCGTAAAAAGGTGTTATAGGACAGCTAAAAAGACGTTCCGGTCAAATTGCCTGATGACAGGTTCTAAATTATTGCGCTGGCTCAACTGCTATTTTGTAACCATAGCAATGGAGTCTCAGAGCAGAGGCAACGGATTACAACGGGCATCATGAGTGATTTTATCATTTGATTTCATTTATTTCATGAATTTGATCATTTTGATGACAGATCTAGGTTGGCTCTCTGACACCAGCCTGGAAACTCCGATCATGACCGTCATGGGACATCGGTGTGAAAGCAGCCGGCAGGCTTATTGGGCTCCGTCAGCGCAGGACAGACGAGACTGAAGCAACATCTTGTCGTCTCCAAATGTCCAAACAAACAGTACTCAATCTGTCAATCTCCGTCCTTCAAATGCCACTATGATGGACATACCCATATCACTTTCAAATTTCACTATTAATGGTAATGTAGCATTTAATTTTAAATAGGAAACAATCATTAATTTGTTAATGTGTTTATATGATTTAATCTCGACTACTATATGCTTATGAATTATTTGTTGCAATTAAAAATGATTTTGACTAGCACTTTGCACATCATCCTCTGACCACCAGAGTCTGTAACACACAAGCGGTAAGAAGTGCACTGGCTTTCTGAAATAATCATCTTCTCAATAATATCATGTAACGTTTAGCCATCATCTCACTTCCCTTCACTGATCAGAGTCGCTATGCTCTCTACGCTGCGGCCACAGCGCGTTTCCATGGCAATGCCTGTCAACTACAGAGATTAAATAGTCCGCTCAGCTGTGGCTTGTGAAAAACTCTACTGTAAAACACATTAAAGCATAAATACTTGATTTAATATTCATTTCTTTGGTAAGTGACCATGGTATAAGCGGGTTAATGCCCTTCGAGGTGTCCATTATCAGGAATTAATGGACTCTGCGGAAGCTCCGCTTTGTGTTGGACGGTTCATGCCTCCGCGTCGTCCATTAATTCCTGATAATGGACACCTCGTCGGGCATTAACCCTTACGTAAACATGCTGTGTCAACCTCCCAATTAGGGCTGCAAGATATATCGTTTGAACATCGCCATCGTGATGTGCGCATGTGCAATAGTCACATCGCAGGACATGTGATGTTTTCTCTTTTTTCAGAACATGTTAACTTTTGTTTTGCTTCAGAAAAGCAGCTCTGAAGAAAGCTCCTTGCTCCGCTCTACTCGTCTCTCTCTCTCTCTCTCTCTTGCTGTCTCTCCCTCTCTCCCAGCACTCTGCAGCCCCTCCCCCTCTCATGCACACACTGCAGTCACACACTGAAAATGAGCGACATGCAAGAGGGAGAAACAATTACAGATGCCTTTGCCAGTGTAGCACCTTACAATAAAAAGTCCAAACGACAGAGAGAAATCAAAGATGCAATAACTTTTACCTCGCTAAAGACATGGTACCAATCTACACAGTTGCCAAAGAGGGGTACTCCACCCCCATTTTGTAGCAAAAACTCCTAAAATGACATACCCAAATTAAAATGATTGTAGCGTCTGAACTGCTCTGACTACATGCATGTAATGCATGTATGAGGTCTTGCCAGAAAGAAAACTCTCTGAAGTTTCTTGTGAAAGTGTCAGAAACACTCTAGGTGATACAGAGACAGAGTAATGGGCCTTTGAAGTCAGTAAAAAATTGCCTAGAATAAAATAAAAAATGTTTTTCAGGATGAATAACTGTCTGTGGCTTCATCTGAGCAGGTAAATGACACTGTGGGGCTGTAGGCACACTATCAGTGAAAACTTGTTTCAAATTTTAAGAAGATTGCTCAAAGTATGACCATTCTACAGTGTTTTTTCCATGAAAAGATCCACGCGGAGCTCCAAATGACAAGTCGGTCACTCTGCTTCAAAACAGTACTATTAGTGATCAAACAACACTCAGCCAGCTTCAAACATTGTACCTTATTGAAATCAGGTGTGATTATGATAGCTGATATTGTTTATGACACAGAAACACCATAAAATATCACCAAATAAAGCCATATGAAACGTGAAAGTTATGATCCCACTTTCTAGACGGTGTATCTCAGCCAAAAATAGTGGTAGGAGTGAGACGCTTACCTTTTATAAAACAGCTAAGTCCCCGCTAACGGCTCCACATAAGATCGCGAGTAGTCTCTATATATACATACATTCAGTGAATGTAGAGTCTGTAGGCAAACCCCGGAAATCTTGCCTCCGGAAGAAGAGCGGAAGAGCCCTGGTTTCTGGTTGTAGGCTGTTTGTAGTCCGCGTGATATTGACTAATCACGTTTGAGCCGGTTGCAGTTGTTGCCAGGTTAAACGGTCCGTGCGGTGAACTAACGAGGCGGAACATAATTGGCGTCACTGCAAACTCTGAATCCATCGCAATGGTTCAGCATATTTACTTATATATAAACGGAAGCCGGAAACGGAAATTCGCCTCCTCCGCCCACATCAAACCGGAATGCCAAAAAATCAGGGATCTGCCCCCAGAGGCTGTATTCGGCATCTGACTTCCGGCAGACGCCGAATACAGCCAATGGGTTCCGAGAATGGATCGCGAGTAATCCTTTAACTTTTCCCGTTGAAAAACAGCATGACATGACTTGTCACCACTCATCGCGATTTTGGACTTCGTTTATTTTTGAAAAGTCGAGAGCTTCCTGAATCCAACAATACCAAACATCACATGGTTTGATGACGTAGTACGCCTGGGAGATACCATTTAAGAGAGGAGGAGGGGAGCAAGGACGTCGGCATCCTGGCGGAGTTAGAGAGGTTAAAAACATGATCCTTCATTCACAGATGAACCCCCTTACTTTAGAGTATGTCATGTTAAATCATTGATCTTAACCTGGATTAATATAAGGGTATTATATGAATGCAATGGTGTCATGGTGTCATGGTGTCAACCTAATTCTTTCCAAATAGAGCTATTCAAGTCTTCTGGTGAAAATTCTTGTATTTTTTAATAAAAAAAAAAAAAAATCCCAATGTCAGTTTCTTTCCAATATCATGCAGCCCTACTCCCAATGATGTTTTGCAGTGCTAATAACAATATGCTGCATCTGCCTTTGCCCCTGACAGACAAGTCATAATTTCCATGGCCACCAGAGGTGCTTATGAGGCAAGAGTAAACATTTGCCTTTCTTTTTATGCATCTGGAATAACAAATGCTATGTGGAGAACACTCTCTACTCACCTAAGTGAGGTCACATCTGAGGTTTGACTAGCTTTGCTAAAAACACAGGTTTTACTCTCTCACTGACAAAATTTTAGTTGACACGCATTGAGAAAAAATATTTTTATGGATGTGATCAAATTATAGTTATGATAAATTTGATTTCAAGAAAAACAAAAACAAAACCGGGTAAATTATCGCTTAATTACTGAGCATGTTATGGTCATTTGAAATGTTTAACCATACCTAATTGGAGCTGCTCTCCATATACCATACAGTGCTGTACGCACAGATTATTGAATTTTTTCCTTTTTAGTTTTTCTGACTGAGGCTAGGCTGTCTCTTTGCACACATGTGAGATTTTACAAAATACTGCAGAGGTTGAATAGGAGCCATAGTGTAGACATGAAGTGTCATGTAAAGACAAACAAGAATTACAGCTTCCCATTCGAATGCCTCCACAAACCCATCACTCCTACACTTTACATCCATGTCTGTGAAAACATGGATGCTTCACATGCATCTTCTCTATAGAACACAGAGTTTGGCTTCACCTGGTGAAGTTTCAAAGTGGATACCAAGATTAGTGTCAGCATTTCAGGTCTGACCAAATGTCTCCCCTTCCGTTCTTTAGATATGACATTGAATAATGGCCAGAAATATGTTTTTGCAGAACATTATGATGTTACTGTGAAGGTGACCTTTGACCTTTTGGATATAAAATGTCATCACTTTGATACTGATATTCTATTAGACAGATGTCAAATTTGATCAGAACTTGAGTATACGTTCTTGAGTTAGAGCCAAAAACATATTTTGTGAGGACACAGTCACTTGACCTTCAACATTCCACCACCAAATTCTAATCTGTTCATTGTTCAGTCCAAGTGGACGTTAGTGCCAAATTTGAGGAAACTCCCTCAAGGCCTACTTGAGATATTGCATTAACAAGAATGAGACAGATGCAAGGTCACAATGACCTTGACTTTTGACCACCATAATCTAATCAGTTCATTCTTGAGTTCAAGTGGACATTTGTGCCTAATTTGGAAGAAATTCCCTCAAGGCATTCATGAGATATCGCCTTCACAAAAATGAGACAGACAGACAGACAGACAGATGGACGGACAACCAGAGAACATAATGCCTCTGGCCACGGCTATCACCAGCACAAATGGATAAATATTTCAAAATGTATGCAAACGTTCAACTAACATGCAAAATTGCATTACAAGCTTGTACTCTGATGGAAATACAACAACCTGCTGTGCCAAGGAGCAGATGCAAAAGCAGCACACACTTCTTTTGTACTATTTACTAGCATTTTACTAATTTTACTTTTGCCAAACCACACCATTTGTGCATCAAAACTTGATCTCCTACTTGAAAACTGTTGATAAACGTGTTTGATTAGATATGATCTGCAGGCATGCTTGACAATTTAGCTTGATTGCAGTACAAGAGAAAGGCTCCGGAGGGTGTCCAAAATACAAGAGTTCATCCTCTGAGCAGTATCAATGTGCTGTGCTCAGTAAATTTCATACCAGTCTGCTTATTCCTTTTTCAGAATTGTGTGTTGAAACAGATGGTGCAAGAGGAAAGGTCACAAGGACACCAAAAACCATTAGGGACCATAAATATCCACATCTAATTTGATGGAAATGTGATCACTAATTCCCAGATGTTGGCAGAAGCGTTGTTCAAATGGGATTTTGGGCCTGATGGCGGCGCTAGGGGAGAGATCTGGGGGTCATTACAGCCCCTAGGAACTGACCTCTGAGGTATTAAAATCTTTAAACAAAATGTCATGGCAAACTTGGTAGCTGTAGATATGATCAGATATGATGGATATATTTTCAGTAATTATATATTTCCTTACAATTGATTAATACTACACTCACTCTCTGCAAGAAGCCCAACACCTGAATGAATACATACTTGCACAGAATTAGCAGCAAAAAAAACCCCATGCTGATTAAACCTAAAATACAAAACTCCATAACACCTACTCCATCCTCCTCATCACCTTTTTTTCCTGTCTAATAGAAGTGCAATTACAAAAGTAGCTCTGCGGTGGTGAAGTGAGAATTGGGATTTAATGAAATGTACACATGGTTGTACAAATGACGTCCATCTGAGTGTGGCAATAATAAGGACACATTGTTCAGGAGCTTTCAATGTAATGAACTAACCGGCCGTGCACTCATTCCCAGGGACCATAAAAATTCAGACAGAAGTGCTCCAGCGAGCCAACGAGCTCAGAGCCTGTGCTTTTCTACCAGCTCACTCAGGCATGGCATTCCCCAGGCCCCCCAGCCTGCTGCTAGCCTGAATAATGCAATTCCAATATCAACTCCAATTCTCCACTCTAACAGCTGTCTGCTTGTTTTCCCATCACCTTCTCTTTTCAGGCTGTGTGGCATATTGCAAGATGGAAAATACTGCCTTGCTGACTAAGGCCTCTGAGCTGTTTAAATATGGAGGAGAATTGCTTTTGTTTCTGTGGCATCTTCAGGTGGTCATTTAAAGGGGAGGCAGGGCAAGATTCCAGTGGTGAAAGACAGTGAAACTGGTTAGAGAAGGACGAGTTAAAGTTGCAAGACAGTGTCTAACAACATAGAGTCTAATGGGAAACATGTGGCTGATTGTACTGTATATTTGGGGCCTGATGTATGAATCATGCACACACAAAAAAAAGATGCATTTACTATTTCCTGCACATAAATTTGTGCATAATGCATATATAATGATTGTGCAAACCTCACACATACTGTGGACCATGCATACACATAGCAGTTTGTGTTTCATTTTTTGCATAGTACTGTCTTTGTGTGACAGTGTTATGCATCTTGATCAACGTGTTCACTAGCTACAGAAGGAACGTGGAAATGGCCTTCCCACTCACTCCCTGGCAAAAATCATTGGAGACTGGCATGACTGTCTTTAAGAGGTTGTGGCATGCTCATCTTTTAAGCTAGTAGTGGTACACATTATGAAACTAGACAACCTAAGGCATCCACTGGTACCAACCATGTCGGCATAGCTGGTTTGGATGGGGGGTAAATATTGCTCAAAGTTAGGTCACGGGAACAACTGGCATGGGCATTTTCAAAGGTGAACCTTAAACTCTCTCCTCAAGATATCTGAATGAAAATGGGTTCTATGTGTACCCACCAGTCTCCCCTAAACTTGACAACTTTTGTTCCCAGTGAATGTTATGTTCCTTAAAATCAATGTTCCCTTCAAAATTAGTATGTTTTCTTTAGGGTATAATCACCCGAAAATAAGAATTCTGTTTTTGTTACCTTAGAAGAGGCCATTTATATCTACAGAGGGAGCAGGTCCTCATCCACGGACATCGCCATGTTTCTACTGTAGCCCAGAATGGACAAACCAAATGCTGGCTCTAGATAGGGACATTCATGCTTTTGTGTTAGCCACCATGGTTTGCAGCCCCTCTGTGACGAGCAGGGTCAGAAATACTATGTAACATGAAACTGCTTTATCTAGTATTTTTACCGGTTTAAATCACTGGGTCCGTTTGTTTTGGAGAGGAAGTGGCCTCTAAGGGTAATTCAGCTCCAGTTAAAAACCTCTTGAACATCTGGATCTTATTTTATCAGATAAAACAAGAGGGCACAGATAAGCAGGTCCTGGGCTAGTGGCCTGCCTCTGACATGCCAAATAGCGTCAGGTAACACTGATTTGTAACATGAAACTGCTTTACACCATGTCCTAACTGGATGCAACGTGAGTGAGCGTCAGCGACTAAATCAGTTTGATTGCGCTGTTTTCTATTGGACTGACCTAACTGCCCACAAGCATTGCAGTGACTTGTTTTGACTTTCAAAGTTGGTTTTGGTAGCTTTTGTCAGACACCCTGTTTCTACTTTCATTCTGTTGCTTGCATTGGAAGTGCCACAGTGGTCGAGGAATGGCTGATTCACAAGGTTTAAATGAGGAATGACCTACAAGATGCCTCTTTTCAACTTCCCTATATATCAGCAGCATAACTGAATTTCTAAAATTTCATTATGGCTTTAGGTTTTGATGTGCCACCCAAGATATTCAGTATCCCCATTTGGCCACTCCTGTGAAGAATTTCTGGGGTCAACTCTGGTGCTCACAAATGCAATCTGTTCACACACCACGTAGATCTATTTAACCTTTTGTATCTCACAGTTTTGACATGCAGTTAAATATAAGTGTTGACAATGAAACTTAGCTTTTGGTATCATTTACATGTATGTTAACCTCTTGAATCCTAATATTTGACTTCAATTCATGCCTGAGTACAATACTGATACATAGGCAGCTGTATGAACATTACTGTGGGACACTAACAGTTTAAATACCTCTAGTGGCAACTGTAAGCCAGTGTGGGCCAGCAGTTGATTAGCCCAGGGTCCAGCGGTGATCACCACACGCTTGGCTCGATAAACACCATTGGAGGTTGACACTGTCACAACAGGCCCAGGCTTGATGTCCATTACCTTCTCTTTGTCTCTTATGACCCCACCCAACTTCTGAAACTGCCCCTGGGAAAGGAAGAAGACGAATAAGAAAAAGAAGACTTTATTAATCCCAGAGAGGAAATTCAGTTTTTTAACTCTGTTGTCATGTATACACAGGCCTGAAATACACACACATGCACACAGGAGCTATACATGCATTGAATGGAGAGATGTCAGAGTGAGAAGGCTGCCTTGGACAGGCACCCAGAGCAATTGGGAATTCAGTGCCTTATTCAAGGGCACCATGGCAGTGCTCAGGAGGTGAACTAGCACCTGTACAGCTAGCAGTCCACATTCCATACTTAGTCTGCATTGGGACTTGAATCAGCAACCCTCTGGTTCCCAAGCCACACTTTTTCCATTTTTTTAAAGCTGGAAATAAGATTCTCGATTTTTTGTTTTTCTCCGGTAAAATTGAGTAGTTCATGCGATGAGTGTTGTGAACCACTTGTTGGTGGGGGTGGAGGGTAGCATAAAAAATAAAAAAAAACTGAGGGTGAGCGATTCATCCAATTAGAGTGAGTAGAACCTTGGTTCAGCATTTGAAGTTGTCTTCTATTTTTTTTAGCAGAGGTGTAATTGAGGTTGAAGAGTTCTCACACTCTTGGTAAAATATAAATACCTAAATATTTTATACTGTAGAATCCCAAGCGTCTTCAGACAGTGGTAGTGTAGTTGTAGTTTGTTCCACTTTATTATGTAGCTGGAGACTGTGGACAAATTGTTAATAATATTGAAAGTTTCCTGCAGTGACATGGAAGAGTTCTGTAAATATAATAATTAATCATCTGCATCAAAGCTGATTTCATGTTGTGAATTGGCAATTCAATTGAATTGTTTTGCTATATTCCTACTACAAGTGGTGCTATAAAAAAGGTGAATAGGGATGAGATGAGGTGACCTTGTTTGTGATTATTGTGGCTCTAGGTGAGGTGTACACTGTTCTTTTGCAATGGACGAATGACTCTCCAAAATCAAATTTGTGCAGAGTGCTGAAAAAAAAAGTCCAGTTTACTTTACTGAATGCTTTTTCGGCATCTAATGATACTACTATGATTTTCGTTTGATTTTGCTGTGATATACTCATTAAGCTGAAAAACCTGCGGATGTTATCTGAAGCATATGCCCAAATAAACTTAAGCGCTCTGTTAAAATGTTTTCAAATTATTTTAATTTTTCACGTTATAAAAACAGTACTTTGGAGTACTATATATGATTATCCAGAATCACTAGAATTAAGTTCTCATTTTTTTATTATCAGATACATCAATAGCATTGCCTAATTGTATGAATAAAATAATAAGTATAATGTAATCTGTGTGTAAGAGAGCAAATTTCCAAATGAATGCTGTACTGGGCAGTTTTACTGGTTGACAGCTACAAACAGTGACAAGAAGTATATTCATGACTAAAAGGACAGAAATATGCATAAATGTATTATTTTCATCAGATTCAAAAAGCTGCACATACACATGATAATCAATGTGGAGCTGAGTGCACATGCAAGGGAAAATTTTGATCTAATTTCTTTGTCATTTAGGGTGGACTTAATCATATTTAATAGGTGAACATTTAAAATGATTAAACAAATAAATAATTTTAGAACATTTTTTTCCTCCTGTTTTCATCATCATTATTTATATTTTACAGCACAAAACACAAGTTGGCTGTTGTGTGTGCTGTGGTACGTGTGGTCTAGTGCAGTGGTTCTCAACTGGTCCAGCCAGAGGGCCCAGATTTCTCCTTAGACATTAGTTCGAGGTCCCACAGTTTAATACATTCAGCGTCATACTTGAATTTGGCCATGTCGATGAACAAGAACACAGCAATTCAAAATAAAAGCTCTGTGCTGGAAATTTACTGCATTTAAAAAATGTTTGTTTGTTTGTTTGTTTTTTTACCTCTTTGACACGTTTGCAAGTAATTTTTGGTTCATTCAGAATGGCCCCGCAACCCACCAGTTGGGAACCACTGGTCTAGGATACTCTATGAACAAGTGGGAAGTATGCCAGTGTTGCTGAATGCCACAAAAGTTTAAAAACTGTCTGCAGGAACACTTTCAGATCAAATCTGTGTTTATCCATAATTCATGCATGATTATGCTACAGAACCTTATATTGTCCTTAATTTAAAGAGAAGGCAGAGGTCCCTCTGTGCTCATTTGAGAACTGGTACCTTACCTCTGGCAGTAGAAGTGGAAAGATTTAAAGGCATACAAGAAGATTTACATTTGTGTGAATTTTGTGATCTCCAGGTTGTGGAAGATGAATTTCATTTTGTTTTTCATTGTCCTTTATATAGTGATTTAAGGAATTCTCTTTTTGAATCAATTCACTTAAATCCTGATCTATTTTGGAAATATGAAGGTGAGATTCTGTGTTGGTTATTTGAAAATAATGTTTTTGCTTTGGCAAAATTTATAGAAAAGGCGTGGTATTTGCAGCAAAGTATTTTGTACCCTGTATAACAAACTATTTTTTTTTATTTGTATGTGTCCCTATTCTCAGAGGTTTTGTTATGTTATGTATTATGTCACGTGGTTATCATGGATGTAATCGTGGAATTATTTGATGTATTATTTATTGTTCAGTGTCTAATAAGCCCATGAGGCGCTTTGCTTAACTAAAGACTGATGTCTTTCTCCCTGATTTTGTGTTCAGATGGGCGGATACAATTTCAGAGTTTAAAAAAACTCCCTACATTGCAGAACCAATAGTAAATCTGCAGGGCGGTCCTTCGGTGGCTCTCTGAACTCTTGTGCTCGTAAACATAGTCTGACTGCATTAAAAGTTTTAAACAACGTCGCTGTAAGTCCTTCATTTCCACAATCTTGTGGACTGAGCACACGTTTGATAAAACGGAGTTTAATCCCTCGGCATCCATTTTCAAGCTCAGACGAGAAAAGGGGGAGCGCACATTTCCGGGAGGGCGTGTCCTTTTCAAAAATGCAAGAGGTGTTGCCGGCCGTTTTCTCCGGTGTGTTAAACACACTTTAGAAAGGAGTGTCCCCAGACTATCAGAAGGTGGAGATCTCTGATTGTCTGGTGGCGAGACTAATGAGGGCTGGGCACCAATTATGGTGTTTGACACTTAAATAAACAGATCAATCAATCAATCAATCAATCATGCATGTGGTCCAGTGGTTCCAGAGTAAGGCCACTGTAGGGCAGGAATCTGACTATCTACATGCTGCATATATTCGGACATGTAACACATTGTTTAGGTTTATTGCTTAAGGTGCTTTAAGGTAATTTTTGCATGTTTTTAATTTAATTTTGTTTGTTTGTTTTGTAGTTTTTTTGCACATGTTCGAAATTTAAAAAAATTCATTCATTCATTCATTCATTCATTCATTCATTCATTCATTCATATTCATGTGAATTTTACAGAAGCCAGGTTACCACAGTGCATGAACACACTATCTGATTACCTACTTAACCTGATTTATCCATTTTCCCGATAAAGTTTACCCATAGGTGAACTGGGCTTTTGTGTCACAACAAAATGCATAGTTCAGCCTGCCTGATTCTTCTCTAGTTTTGTGTCCTGCTAGTGTCCTTGTCACTACTGGTAGCATGAGGCGGTCCAGCTCCTCCAGGATGGTACATCCATACATGTGGTCGCAAGAACATTTGCTAGCTGAACAGGGCCGTAGAAGGGCATCAGCCCAGCAGCAGTACTGGTATCTGCTCCTTCATGTGAGGAGGAACAGGAAGAGCACTGCCAGAGCCCTACAAAATGACCTCCAGCAGGCTACTGGTGTGCATGTTTCTGACCAAACTGTCAGAAACAGACTCCATGAGGGTGCCATGAGGGCCCAAGGTCCTCTATTGTGACCTGTGCTCAGAGGCCATCACCATGCAGCTTGATTGCCGTTCGCCAGAAAACACTAGAATTGGCAGGTCCAACCCTGGTGCCCTGTTTTCTCCACAGATTAGCACAGGTTCACACTGAGCACATGTGACAGGCGTGAAAGAGTCTGAAAATGCCGTGATGAATGTTATGCTGCCTGTAACATCATCCAGCATGACTAGTTTGGCGGTGGGTCAGTGATGGTCTGGGAGGCATATCCTTGTAGGGTTGCACAGACCTCCTTCATTGTCAGCGGTACCCTGACTGCTGTTAGGAGCAATTGTCAGACCTTAAGTTGGTGCATTGGGCCCTGGGTTCCTCCTGGTGCAGGACAATGCCCAACCTCATGAGGCCAGAGTGTGAAAGCAGTTCCTGGATGACGAAGGCATTGATGCCACTGACTGGCCTTCTCGTTCCCCTGACCTTAATTCAATTGAGCACCTATGGGACGTTATGTATCAGTGCATGCGCAAGTACCACCACAAATACCCTGATCCAGATCTGGGAGAAGATCCCCCAGGACACCATCTGCCGACTCCTCAAGAGCATTCCCAGACCTTGTTGCATTCAGGCACGACAGGGCCATAGACACTAACAAGTCACATTATGAGTTGCCGTGATAAAATTCAAGCAAGTTGGATCAGCCTGTGATTTCAATTTTTACTTTGATTTTCAGTGTGATTTTGAATCCAGCCCTCTGTGGGGTGATGATTTTGGTTTCCACTGACCATCATTTTGTTCTCAACAAGTTATACAATGTACATCAGTAAATATTTTCCACTTGAATAATTCGTTCAGCAAGATCTGATGTGTGATTTAAGTGTTCCCTTAATTTTTTGAGCAGTGTATATATAAACATAATATCAAAGGCAAGAAGCTACAAAATAGTCATGGCATAGAAATGCCTACCTATCTGTTACATACCTGTCACTACAAGCTTTAATATATACGTGATTGCTGCTTCACAAAAAAGCAGCAGAACAATCTGTCCAGTCAATTGAAAATGGCACCTCACTGAAATAACAAAGCAATGTTCTGTGCTTGACCTGGCAGCCATGGATACGTCTGTTCTCCTCCACTGGCTTTTCTCAGTGCACACAGAGTCCAGTAATGTGAATTTATAGCTGAAAGACATTAACAGTGTGAGCTATTATTAGATTAAAACAATGGGCATGAAATATGTTCAGTTATCCACATCTTGGTATTTTTCAGTCCAATTCTCTTACTAGTTCTTTTGTAAATTTTGTATGGTACAGATTTCTTAAATCAAGACACGACTTTCTACCTGGAACAGACATGAAGGTCACTTTATGTTTTATTGAAATATCTATTTGAATAGCAGACTGGCTAATTTGCACTGATGCATTAAATAATGCTGGCAATTTCCCACAAAATGTATCTGAAAGGGTCATGCCTTTCAGCACATGAAGGACGTAGACACTGTGTGCACTCTTTTATATAACAAGGTGAGACAGACCTTAAAAGTCTTTGGAAAATATTAAGATATGGGTTGTGAGGTGAATAAACTCTATAGATCTCCATGATTCGGCTTTGTTAAACTTCACAGTCATGCGTGAAGTCATGAAGGTAATTCAAAGGCAAACCAAGCTTTGCATCAGCTTTGTCAACAACTGCAACATTACTAAAAAAAAAAAAAAAAAAAAAAAAGTGGTGGATGTTTACAACACACAGTTTGGGTTACAGTGACACCACTCACCTTCATTTTACAAATTAATTTGGCTAAGCTGGGATACAGAAAGGATCTATAAATATAAATGTGCAAACCGCCAAAATTTTCAAAAGTTAAAACCTCATGAGGATGAGCTTTTGTCTTAAATTGCATCATACTGGGTAGTCCACCTCATGACCTGAGTCGACTACATGATTGGCCTTGGCTCATGACATCAGTATCTGTGTTGTACCTGTACAGCCTTGAGTGCACGGTCAGCATACAGTACTCCAGCAGTTATGTCTACCACTGCTTCATCTCCCTCAGCCAGGATGACATGGGGGATGTGCTGACTGAAGTTGTCGCTGCTCAGGATCATCATAGGAACCTTGTTCCTCTGCAGGGTGTTCTTAACCATCTGGTAACTCTGACTTCTCTCTGGTCCCATTACCAGGAGTCCTGTTTGCCTGAGAGGGGAGATCAATGGAGATAAATATGGCATCTTGGTAAGAAATGGTCAAGACAAATGGAAGCCTTTACAAATCACCAACCGTGTAACACCTGCAGTACTAATGTTAAAGGAAAATTTAAGTCTAGAGGACACACTAGCATTATTACAACATTCAAACAGGGTAAAGACTACAAGAAATCAACCTCACACTGGTTGGATACAAAGGTGTAAGCACAGCCATAATGTTGGCAAAAATCCTCATTGCTTACAAAATTAGAATTACTGCCACGCAGTTGTATGTCTCCATGCACTGGCCATGTACTTACAGTTTACATCCATGTCTGTAAAATCAATAGATGATTCACACACATTTTCCCTCATTAGCACAAAAGATCTATTAAATCAGCACAGTTTCAAGGTGGACACCCAAGATTAAAGTCACCAATTCAGTATCTGACCAAATGTCTCCTCCCCTTGTGTTCCTGAGATATGACATTGAGTAATGTCCATAAAAGTGTTTTTGCAGAACATTATGATGTCACAGTGAAGCTGCCCTTTTGGATATAAAATGTCATCACCTCATCATTTTATCCTGTTAAACATTTGTGTGAAATTTTGTCATAATAAGTTTTAAGTTATGGGCAAAAACTGTGAGGTCACAATGACCTTGACCACTGACCACCAAAAATCAGTTTATTGTTGAGTCCAAGTGCATGTTTGAACCAAACATACATTTTGCAAAAAATGAAGTGAGATAAACACACAGAAAACTTTATCTTGTTAGATAATACAGATGTTGACAAAGTTTTCCTTTGGGGACATTATTTGCAGTTCATAAACCACAATATATCGCAGTATATTTTATTACAATACTCAGCATATCACAACACATTTTAAAACCTAATAATACTGTATCGTGACTAAAGTATTGTGATAATATCGTGTCGCGGAGCCTCTGGTGATTCCCACCCCTAGAAGAGGACCTGGCCTGTTGGTATCAGGTCAACGCCTCCCTTAATATCAACGGGTCCTCAGTAGAGAGGGTGGATAGTTTCAAGTACCTTGGTGTCCACATTCCCATTCAGTGGTGAGAAAGGCAAGGCAGAGACTGTTCTACCTCAGACGCCTGAGGAAATTCCGGGTATCCCCTCCAATATTGAGGAATTTCTCTTCTGCACCATTGACGGTGTCCTGGCAGGGAACATCACTGCCTGGTATGGAAACATTACTATACTGGGCCCTGTTACCCAGAGCTTTCGTAGCGCCACATGCATCGTAAGTTGTATCTTAAGGTCTCCCTTAAGCTTACGGGCTGTTTCTCAGGGTTTCCTTAGCGAAGATATATCTTCTGAAAGGTATATCTTAAGAAGGGCGGTCTGAAGCACTTGTAAGCTGTCCCTTAGTGATACACTCCGTTCATCCTGTCACAGTTTTAGCTTTATTAGGCCAAAATTATGCTTTTTAAACGGACAGTTGCAGTATGATTCACATCTAGACTCCTTATGCAAATGACATCATTAGTTTAAAATTAACTTCATGAAAAATAATAATGAATATTGAATATTACGACTATATAGGTTTATTTATTTATTCATTCATTCATTCACTCATTTATTTTATGGAGCTAACTAACTGAGGATATGTTTTTTCTGACGAGGCTACAGGCTGTACCCCACCACTATATACTGAATATCTGACAGATACTTGACAAATTGATCAAATTGAAGTCTAATGAGGCCGGCTGGAAACTAATCAAGCAGGTGGCTCCATATAGGCAATCACCGCATCACCTCTGCTTGCTTCATTGTAGACGAGATTATGGCTGCATTACAGCGGACAGGGCTTTGGAGCACAGAGCGCTCTGTGCCGGCTTCTAACGCCCGGGGAGGGCCGCCCGGGCCCGGGCTGAGCGGGAGACTGTCCACGGGACTTCTGGAAGAGAAAGTCCGATGCATGAAGCTGACAGGCTGGCTTAATCAGAGGAGATCTTCTACCAAGACGCCTGAGTGGAGTGACCGGTTCAGGGGCGAGGAGAGAGCCGCAGGGGGATGCAGTAAGCCCAGGCATAGAGGAGGGGGCAGAGCGCTGCAGGTAAACATCATGGTTGTCCAACCTGGAAAAGTTTTCCTACTGTTTTTGTTTTATTCACAGAGATGTCTACAGGAAAAAATAAAGAGGAACCCAATCAACAGACACACACACACACACACACACACACACACACACACACACACACACAGAGCAATGAAACTAGGATATGCTGCTGCTACAGGTGCCTATTGTGTGACAACAACAGATTTGCAGTCTGTACATTGACAGAACTGATGTTGGAAAACTTATATGTAAGACACAAACTGCCATTGAACTGCAATGATGGAGAAAGAGAAACAAACACGTATGCTGCAATAAATGTTTCAATAACAAATGCATTATCGGTCAGCAGCAATCACTTTTCTCTGCTTCATCATTGGTCTCCTTGTTTATAACGGGGGCATGTAAGTCATGTTTTAATGTGATATGCTTCAGGGGATTTGTCCTGAAACGGTGCCAAAATTTTCGTCTGGAAGGAAATTTATTTTTAAAGCGCTGCTTTTAAAAATACCCGTGTATGTGTGGACTAGGCTTCAAATAGATGAGCAGATGTTCTGTAAAAGGCAAAGCCTCATTTATGATATAATATTTGATGGAAGTAAAATTATTATGGCAAAACTTTTTATATTAAAATGTCATTTATTTACCTTTATATGAGATCAATTGATGTGTGCAGCATCGATTAATAAACTGTCAGCACCGTGATGAAGGACAGCTCCAACTTACGATGTCCCTTAGCAGCTCTCCTTACGAGCACCTGCTAAGGGACAGTTTGGGAAACACTCGTAGGAAAAGAAGTCCCTTAGCTAAGGTATATCTCAGAGACCTTTGTAGAGCGCTAAGGTACATCGAAACTGGGAAACAGGGCCCAGGATGGCAAGGCCCTGCAGTGGTTAGTTCAGTTGAATGTACTGTAGGTGCTGATATACCCTGCCTAAGAGGTCTTTACACCAGGTGCTGCAAGAATGAGGCCAGGAGAATCATTTAAGATCCTAGCCACCCAGATAACTGCCTTTTCTTCTTGCTGAGGTCAGGAGGAAGGTACTGGTTACACCAGGCAGCACTGAGAGGCTCAAGAAGAACTTCTGTACTTCATACATATATATTAATTATTACACACAAATCTAAGGAAGTAACTGGATTACTAAATTTCACAAGACTTGTATCTTACATGATTTCATGTGACAAATTGATTGAATAATTGATTGACTACCATGCAAATTGATTATTACATTCATGGTATTTCTTAAATTTGGTGATCCACTTAATGTCTTCTCCCACTATCATCAGGTCAAACTAATTTACTTATCTATTTGTAGCCCATTTTGCTTAGATATATATTTCTATTTTGTTTAGATATGGAGACTTTTTTCACATGTCAAACTGCTGGGGTACGCCAATACAGAATTGTTTTGGATAACAAACATCCTGTTTTGTTGTTTAGGTGTGAGGTGTTATTATAAGAGGGCAATTGCAATTTTCATTGCAAATTTCATTTTCAAATTTTTTTACCAAGTGTATTTAATCCAAATTAATGCTTTTGCAGCACCAATCAGATCAATTCTTGACATATTTGTTCAGGCAAGTTTCCGCAGTGCCATTTCCACATAACAGTATCCTGACAAGTTAAACTTCTTAACCCAGAAACTTGTAACCTCATGCCATTAAAGCGTACTCGTGTATCAACCCGGCTGGTCTCTGGTGCTTCATGTTAAAGGACAGTCAAAGGGATGGGAGAGAAATTGATGTAAGTACATCCATCTTAGGTCAGTGCACCCACCCATTGCTGTTTGAGAGAAACTGGGATTGGAGACTCTATAGTTTTGCTTTAGTAGTATCTAACCTTTAGCGCTGACCAGAAAGTGACAGGTCAGTGGCAGTCAAAACCAACTGCAACAACTCCTGAGGTGCTGAGAGGACAGCAGCCAAACAAACTGTATTGACCAGGCTAGCTAAGATTCTGTTTAACAAAAATGTTTTTGGTATGGTGTATGAGTATTATGAAGCAGACAGAAAGGGTTAATACATGTTATTTGTTAACCTGTGGCTGCCGAACTACTTTTGTGGGTTTACAGTAGTTTACCAGTTCATAATATGGAGAAACTTGCAAAGATTTATGACTTGAATGGTATTTACACTATACAAGGTGATCAAGAAAAAAGGAAAGCGTACATAAAGGGTCGCATATTGACCTGCAATGTCATGCATATTTCAGAGATAAGAGCATATCTGTTCTGAAAGATAGTGAGAGACATGACTTCCAACTCTTTGGAAGACGTTATTGCAGTGGATTGGCCATAACCTCCTGTACAGGCATTTGTGTCTGACACACACAAAACACTGAGTGAAATTGTTCAAAGATTACTAAATTTCATTTAGATTTCCAAAACAAGTCCTGTTTTGTCACAAGATGGGCTGTTATTGGCTACTCCCATCCCTCTGTAAAGTCTAAACTCCAGAGTCTTTCTTTAAAGTCTTAATCATCACGTATCATCTGTTAATCTGTAATCTGCTGTGCTGGACAAGTTACTTGGAAAATGTACTGAGCTAAGATACCAGTTACTCTACATCGAAATAAAGTTTCACAACATGGAGGCTATCTCCAGAAAAAAGTAGCAAGCTAAGCCACGAGAAAATGGCATAAGTAGCTTGCTAATTGCAAAGCTACTTTTATTTTATTTTTTACTTTAATAGCATTATTTCAGTGAGAAGAAAAACTGTCAGCCAAACAAATAGGTGGCAAAAATGATCACTTTAACTGTTTGTTATAAAGTAACAGACTAAAATTTAAACTTTCCTTTTTCTTTTTTTTTTTTTGAAGACTTTTGACATTATATGTCATGTCATATGGAAGTGCTTCCCTCATCTACATGCCTCGGTGTGGTACTGGCATCAGTCACATTACTTATCCTCAGTTTTATTATTCTTACTTTTATCCAGACCTCAGCAGAAAACAGTCTGTTGTACTTCAGAGCTTTTCCTGGGAAAAAGAGCTTGTAACTTTTGTGGACGCTACCACGCTACTCGATCTATTAATTAACTTCACCACTGAAAAGCTATTTAACTCAGAAAGTAGTGACGTTACTACCACGCTACTGAGAAATGTAGTTAAGTTGGTAACTTGTAGTGGCTGCTTACCAATTATTACCAATACTGGTAATCTGTCATAAACAATTACTTACTTACTTTATTTACCCATCTCTCCTGTCTGTATACCATAAGAAATACTGTTTTACATTTGTCTTTACAAGAAAACTTGTACACAAAGGCAACATATTAGCATGTAGCAGAAAATGTAATATTAACCCTGTAAGGCACTGTTACAAATGTTACATCACTTTTAGCTGTCCCAAAAACAAACCTGCAAATGTTTTTCTTTTAAAAAGACCATATTTACATAGTCATTAGGTCCTATTGTTTAGCCTTGCAATGCCACTGGAAGGTAAATGTGCAAATAGGTCTGGCCATCAGGCCATGAACTCATACAACTTGTGAATTTTCCTGGATGCACATCTAACTGTTTTACTGAACTGGATATATCAACATTGAAGTAAGTAAAATCCCTGAAATATTTTTTTTTGTGATTATTAGAATGTCTAGAACATGTAAATACTAAATTATTGTTGAATGCATGCATCAAATTAGATTTTTAGCTTGTTATGTCTTTGTTGTAATTTTACAACTTTGGGTGAGGATGGTAGTCAAAATAGCATATGCACCTTGCACGTTACATAGGGACATTGCACTTCTCAAATGTTCACATGGTAAAATACTTACTTATTACTACTAGAAATATAATGTATTTGATGATTTGCAATTTCTAAATGTGCTTTATCTGTTTAGACCGGGTTGGGGGAGAGTTACTGCCTCAAGCGAGGGAGTTCAAGTATCTTGGGGTCTTGTTCACGAGTGAGGGTAGAATGGAGCGTGAGATGGAGCGACAGGTTGGTGCAGCTTCTGCAGTGATGCGGGCGCTGCGCCGGTCCGTCGTGGTGAAGAGGGAGCTGAGCCAGAAAGCAAAGCTTTCAATTTACTGGTCCATCTACGTCCCAACCTATGGTCATGAGCTCTGGGTAGTGACCGAAAGAATGAGATCGCGGATACAAGCGGCAGAAATGAGTTTCCTCTGTGGGGTGGCTGGGCTCAGCCTTAAAGATAGGGTGAGGAGCTTGGACATCCGGAGGGAGCTCGGAGTAGAGCCGCTGCTCCTTCGTGTCGAAAGGGGTCAGCTGAGGTGGCTCGGGAATCTGATCAGGATGCCTCCTGGGCGCCTCCTGCTGGAGGCATGTCCCACTGGTAGGAGGCCCCGGGGCAGACCCAGAACACGCTGGAGGGATTACATATCTCGTCTGGCCTGGGAACGCCTAGGGGTCCCCCAGGAGGAGCTGGAAAGTTTTGCTGGGGAGAGGGATGTCTAGGGTGCTTTGCTTGACCTGCTGCCCCCGTGACCCGGCCCAGTATAAGCTGGATGGATGGATGGATGGATGGATGGATGGATGGATGGATGTTTAGACCAGATCTGAGTAATTTTGCGTGAATAAATGATTTCTTGTTGTGGTATTTCAAGCCCTTTCAGTAGCAGTATTTGAAACCATGGCTGTATTGTATCAGTAAAAATACATATACAACTGTTTTTCTGAGCGTTGTTTGTTTGCTCAAGTATCTAAAGCCAGACACTGGTTGTGTAGGATGGTTACTGTATGGGTGTAGGGACAGGGTGTAAGTGGTCTGGGGGTTCCTTTTAGTATGTTAAAGGGCCACTGTGTAAAATGGGTTGAAAACTGTTGAAAACAGTGACATCAGTGGTCAAATTCTAGATTGCAGGGCTCACTCGCTCACCCCTCCCGTCGGGTAAATGACGGTGGCCTCGTAGGAACAAAACGTCTTGTGCAGACACAAGTTTTTCAGGAGTAGGTCTATCTAGCGACGAGGTGAATGTTTATTTAGAAATCTAAACCATGTTACGATATTGTAATGAATCCCTCACGAGCAGGAGACCAGAG